>NC_088172.1:66404630-66669630 GCF_028769735.1 Zonotrichia leucophrys gambelii | reverse complement strand
AGGCACAACCTCTCTACCTATTTCAGCAGTGTTTCTGCTGCTGTGTGAAGCTGGAGTCCACAAGCATGGAGAGAACATCTGGGATTTTCAAATATTTGCTTCTCTGTATTACTCTGCAACCTGCTCTTACTTACCAAGCTTTAGTTTGAAATAGAGTCAAACTGCTGAAGTTCAAAGGCTAAAGCTCAGAGAAGGACTAAAGCTGGAAAAAAAGTCAAAGCTCTAATTAGCAATCCACAGCCTACAGCAAAGTAATAACCTGGCCATGCACTTTCCTGTTCCATCCACCTCTCAAGGTGCAGAGCTCTTTCAGACAGCCAGCCCACCCTAAGTCATCCCATAACTTTTCTTGTCTTGAATTCAGTGTCTCGCTGTTTCATCCCAGCTCTTCATTCACGTGTGTTGATCAGTCAATTAGGTGCTCAGCAAAGATAGCCACTACTCATTTCACTTCACACTCTTATACACAGTTCTCTTGCTTGTAAAAATTGCTAACAGGCCCAAGCTGATACTTCAGACAGCCAGTAAACGTGTCCTCACCAGTGACTGATGAGGGGTGTTTCTGCACACGCTAATGAATGCATATATTGAGATAGATGCATTTTATTACATCAGGCTTTACACCATTTCCTCTGGGATGAATTTTATAGATGCAGTAAGGTTTTTACGGCATCTGAAAAGACTCAAGTACTGAAAGGTAGATTTATATACCCTCTAGTTTTACAAATATAGTGTACAATCAGTGGTCAGTGGAGTTCTAAATGACCTCCCTAAGGTTTTTGCCCTTTTTACTGCAGAAATATAGGCCCTGAAGAGAGCAGAAATAAAATACATAACATGACAAGAATTTTAAAAGGGGAACGTTTAGGTATTTTATGGTCATTCCTATAAACTTAATACATCTCTTCATTCAAAAGAGATCTGTAGATACAATCAAGGGTTGTCATTTTAATTAATATCATATTCATTGTGTTATGCTTTGTTATTTTTACAGTGATCACAGTTAGTTGGCTATTAACTTAAATTACTAGTGGAAGTTCATCTTTTGAAGTTATTCCTAGCTTCCTTTTGTTAGTCTCTAAGTAATGAAAATTTATTGGGCCTCACTTATTTGCCATCTAGAAAGGACAGACTTTGAGATGGGTTGCCACTTAAACTATTGCCATCTAAATTACATGGAAATATAATTAATGACCAGCTTTAATGACCTTTGAACTGGGCAATGAAAACTCAGTTTTTATAGAGTCAAACCAGCCAAATTCTGCTCTAGGTTTTGTACACAGGAGCTGAAATACATGGGAGGTAAATTTCTGAAACTGACAGCAAAATTTAGTCCAAGACCTGGGCAATCATTGACTTATCCAGAAGAAACAGCAGTCAAATGCCTGATTTACCTTTTGTGCTGGTGTAATGTTTTGCCTTTAATAGATTGATTTCTGATTCATACTGATGTAACTAAGACGAAAGTCTCTTTTCAAGGCAGAAGGGGAGTTTATTATGACAAATAATGAGGCAGGTTTTCAAATCTCTCTAGGCAATTAATTAATCCACATCTTCAAAACATAGATGCTTCCCACACTGTTTTCTAGGACTTGCTCCAATATTATTTCAAAAGTCTCCAGCAGACAGCCTTTTCCCATTCCTGTGAGCAACTCTTGTGCCATCTTAAAGATGGAATCATCTACAAAATGCCCCCTACAAGACACCCCTTGATCCAGCTCTGGATCAAGAAAAAAGAAGAGTTGAGTAGGGTGGATACATCATCAGGGTTGGGTTAAGCCACTTCATAAATATGTTTTTAAGGAATTGAAAGGAAACAAGGACAATAATATGCTGCGGACTGAAGAGGAGGGAGCTTTTAGCTCATTTGCCCCTCCTTGTTCCGCTCAGCCCCAAGGAGGGAAGTGGTGGGAGAGGACTGTCCTGAGTGTCACAGCCCCAGGCTATCTGTCTGCAGCAGTGTGTCACCCTGCCACACAGAAGGTTCTCTAGATGACCCTGCTACTCCTGGGTGGGAAAACAGATTTTGGAAGCCCTAACCAGAAGAAAGAAGTGGCTTGGAAAACAAGTGGGACCCACTGAAAGTCAGGAGGAAAAAGAATCCACTGCTAAAACTCTGCGTAGAAAACAGTGGGGCATGGGCTATTCATACATAGGGAACACACAGAGCAGGCTTTTGCCTGCGATGAGGCAGACCCAAGTACCCCACGACAGAGGAGCAGGATGGTGAACTGTGCTGCCCAGAAACAAGGTGCCCCTGTCCTCTGGTAGCTCCTTTTGTACCTCAGTGGGAGAGGCAGCATCTCCCACTGAGTTTCTACATCCCACTTAGCCTTTGCATTGGGAAAGAAATGTAGCTGTTGGATGCACACCCATGAAAGTTTCCTGCCTCCAGCACATGGTAGTCTGACAGCATCAGTAGTTCTACTAATGTTTTGCCAGAAGGTTGGATCAAATGTATGCTTCAAGTCCAACATGTCTTACACAGCAGCTTTAAAAATCTGCCTTTCATCTGCTTATTGCTATTCTATCAGTTTAGCACAGGCAAACCCTCATTGCTCTTTGACTTTGGAGCCTCAGAGGCATCCTCTGGTCTGTGTTACCACCCTTTGTGAAGAGGCTTTTCATTCATTAATTATTGTTCTTGGATCTCCCCAGGTATCTGACTCTGGGGAAAGAAGAAGGAGACCTCTTGCAGGAGTAACCCACAGTTTTCATTTATGTGCCATTAAGAGACATGTCTACCCTGATGAGTTTTAATGGCTCTAGCTATTCTTTCTGTAGACCCCCATACCAAGACAGCACTTCAAACAATGCAAAGGTCTTTGGTCATGTCCAGTCTACTTCTACAAACATATGCAGGATAAAAGATCCTCAGCTGAAACTATCCAAGAGCTTCAAACAGTCCAGACACTTCTTCCACACAGATGTGCTTTTCATCCCACTCACGAAAACTCTCCTTCATCAGAGCTTAAATTCTGGCCCTGTAGGAGCCAGTTAAGCACTTTGTTGCTGAATTCAGCAGGAGCCAGATCTCTGCCCAGATGTTCCTCCTTTGCTCTCACATCTCCCTGCACTCCTGGGCTCCTGTTGCCACTTTGTTGTGCTTCCCTTCACACACTTCACTCCTTTTCTTCTCCCCGGTTGACAAACAGCTATTTCTGGCAGGCAGCGGAAGCAGCAGAGGATACTTGCTGGTATCCTTGCCAGATAATGTTTCCATACAAGTGGGTCAGTGTTGTGACTGGTGCAATCATTCTGGGGGACACTGTGCCCTCATTCATGACAACAATCAGCCTCTCAGAACCCCTCACATCAAATAGCTGGCAAGAGCATCCTGTTATGTCCCTTTTTTGACTGTGTGTAGCTGGTACAGGCTACTCTGCCTCGTGTGTGCTGTGCACTGGATACAACTATGTGAAGATTTCAATTTAGTTCTTCAATTGCTTTTTCTGCTGGGTCTGGTCTAATTGCTGTCAGGATGCATAGCTGGCACTTCAAGTGGTAATGGGAAGACCTAGGAAATGCTTTTGAGCTTTAAAATCTTCTTAGTACAGCTTCTTCCCCTTTCAAAAAAATTGCTAAGCTTCTAAAACTTGTAAAAATAATTGGTCAATGTGGAAGAGAACTTAGGCTGTAATACTAATGTGCTGAAATTCAATCACTGCACACACCATGGCATCACTTCAAGAGATACAGCTTAGCAAGCATTAGATTTACAGCCTTTTTTTCCAGCTTGGTCTGCAGAGATAAATTCTTCAGCAGTTCTCAGGACTTTCCTGGATTATTCTCAGCCAGACAGATCTCATATGTCTCCCTTTCCAATCCTAATAGCTTTTCACATATAGCTCCATTCTCTGGATGTATTTGCCTCTGTTGGTATTTGGATCTTAGCCTTCAGTTTCCCTAAAAGTTTTGGCAATTTTCAGGGAATTGTCCTGAAAGTTAATAGGTGGACAAGTAGTTAATTCAAGACCAAGTGTTGCACATGTGGGAGTGTTTCTTTGAGAATGGACAATTCCTGATTAACACCTTGGGACAATAGGACTGGCTGTTAGATTCCTCAGTGTTTCCACATTGTTCAGCCAAACACCTTGTCTGCTGGCTCTGGTTCAGTTCCTGTTCCTTGTTTTGCATTATATTACAGGACAAATCCAGGCTGGGTAGGACTTGGATTATTGTGTGTTGCCATTCCCGGTTTCTCTTTTCTGGGTGGGTGTGGCAGGTTGATGATTTATTTTGGTACAAAGAGCAATTACTGTAGACATTGTGAACTCCTAGTTGGACCACTTAAGTGTTTCCCTGGGACCAGCTATAACTGTTTCAGGTAATTGGAGTGTGTAATGGGTGTAATTAAACACACAACTCTTAGCAGCTAATTCCTATACCTCATCTTTGAACTGTGCCAATTTAGGAGCTACAATATATGCTGTACCTCTGGCAGGACATAGCAATAAATATCCAGGGAAACCCCTTGGACACATAGAGCATAAAAATCTCAGTCTGGTCAAGGGCTATTGACACATTCAAAGCTATGGCGCTGATGTGATGACACTGAATTGAGATTCAGTGTGATGAAAACAAAAACATGAAATTTAAAAGGAAGAATGGCAATTTCCACGACGTAAGCATGGAAGGATGCCTTAAAGAGTGATTAATGTGGCATCCCATTAGCTTTAAGTACTACAGAACATCTGGCATATTTCCCCCTTGACTACAAATTTCTGAGCACTGGTGTTATGTCATCTTACAGTACTCATTTTCTGCCTGTCTCTATAATTCATCTCAGCAATTGTTGTTCATATGAAAGTAATTATATAAATGCACTTGATTAAATTAACTTTCATCTAGTACAGTTTGGGTTTTTTTTAAATACGGGCACTTCCTCTCCAAAAATATCTCAGAGGAACTGATGTACATATTGTGCTACATGATGGAGATTAAAGTCCCTCAGCACTCCTAAGGCAGGACATTTCAGCACACCTAGGGCCCAAATCCTGTACCTGGGGTCAATCCACTGGGCTTCTCCCAGGTACAGAGGTACCTGGGCAAAATTTAGTTCATAGGAGCAGCCAATTTACTGAAAATTTAGTGAAATTCTGGAAGCTGGTATTATTTGTTCAAGTTTTGCTGATTTGCAACTCTTGGAGGTTTAATCTCTCTCAAAAGTCAGTCAGAGAGTGATAAAGACCAGACTGCACAGCACAGTGACCTTGGGCTCTCTCTTCTGTTACCATGTCTTGGGTGCTTTAACACTGAGCAGATTGGGTCCAAGTGTAAGAGGATAAAGTCAGAGTGATTAGGGATTTGTCCCATGACTTCAACACTGTTGGATCCTCTTGAATGCTTTAAAAGCACTCATGAATTATGGACATAACTGTGCATGCCAACACACACTTTTGAAATGTTAATTTTTTTGATGTTGCAAAGTTGATTTAAAAAAACCCAAAATAACCCACCACCTCAAGGAAGCAATATGTGTTGCAATATGAATTACAGTCTTTATGACTTCCCCTGTCTCCTGCCTTATAAGTGTGGGTCAGAACCATATCTGGAGGGAGCCACAGCAGGGGCAAAGAGTGGCTCCCAGTCCTCTCAGTCCCTTTATGACTGCATTCAGTATCCAGCTCTCCATATCGGGCTAAAGTCATTCACTCTGGAACATTACAGAATGAATTTTTTTATAATACCCACCACTTGGATCATCTTCCTCCTTCTCCCCCTACCTCTATTTTGAAGAATCAAAAAAAGGAAGCACCTTCTGTACAGGGCCGATTGCCTATCACTCCTAACCACCCACTCTCCTCTCTTCAGCATCAGCTGAAGGTTCTGCTGTGGCAGGCTGACCTGACTTCACTTGGTGCGAGACAAATCTCAGCGTGCAAGTGTCGCCCGAGGGAACACCAGGTGGGAGGAGGAGATGAACATTCCAAATCTAGGGTATATTACCATCAGTCCCTCACTGCTGCACTCACTAAAGCAGGAGTGACAGAAGGCAGGAGCAGGGGGAAAGGGAGAGGGGCTCCTTCACTCCACAGGCACTTGAAGTAACTTGGGCTTTCTTGTATTCACAGAGTGGCCATGGTGGTGCCATTGCACTAAGCAGGAAGCAGTCCCACTGTCTATTTTGAAGGGGATTTTTTTTGTTTCTTTGAAGGCTACTGGCTGTCTTTCACTGTCTCATCCCAAGTGCATTTCTAAATAGGAACAGTCCCAAGTGTACTTCGGAAAAGGAACTGTTCCTGGAGTGAATGAGTTGCAGGTTGTTCCCTCACACAGGCACGTGCTGTGATTCCCCTCTGAAAGAAAAACTGCTTCGCCCTGCTGAAGGAGAACAGGCAAAACGGCTCCAGAGAGGAGCTGCCTCTCCCCCTGAGCCACTTGCTTGCCTTGGCAGTGTGGTACAGCAAGGAAGGGTGGGGAATATAGCACAGATAAATGGACCACCTGAAGAATCTGTTTCCTGGGCTTGCCCTGCAGCCCAGCTTCTCGCCCTGCAAAGTGGGGAGAATTGTACTGTGCCATCTCCCTTCTGGGCTATAAGAATGTGTGCATTTCCACTCTGTCTCATGCTCTGGGCACCAGTAAAATTACACATTATTATGTACACATTATACATTATCTGTATACATTATTATGCATCCAGACAGACTGTGATTTCATACCTTTCTTTTTTCCTCACAGCTGGAGTCAACAGAAATAACCTGATTTATCTTATCTGTGTATCACACACCTTTAAATAACAGTTGGAGCCTTTGGTATACCTCAAGTTCAAATAGGACCTAGAAAAATGCTCTTTTCCACTGAGCAGATTCTTAGCTCCAGAGGAGAAAGGGTCTCCCATGTCTTGAGAGGAGTTTTCTTATTATCTAAATCATTTAATATAAATCTAGATCTACTATCAATGATATTATAAAGCCCTGTTAGGGGAGATAAAGTTTGAGACGAATTATATGTTTACAATTCTCCATTAACTTTTCGATCCCTAGGTCATCCAGAGCTGGTCATGTACATCCAGCCAAAATACAGCACCAGCCACCACAAAAGTCACAAGAAATCCTACTAATAGGATATTAGATTAATAGTAGGGAGAAAACACTATAAGAGGTATGGGTTTGGCTAAGAATGCAGCAGGCTGACTGCTTATCTGAAATGTGTCCAGATTGCTGCCTAAAAACTGTGAGCTTGGTAAGAATGAGCTTTCTAAGTTAACTAGTCTTAGTTGTTTATTTTATTTGGTCAAAAAGGGAAAAATGTTGGGATTCCATATTGGGAAAAGGCCCAACAAGGAGACTGTTCTTTAGAAGAGACAAGCTACTAACAAAGCTGGTTAAAGGCGTGGGTTTTCAATTATTCAGCACCATGTTTATGCACACAGACCCCTTCTATCAAAATATGTTTTCAAGGCTGCACATTCATGCACTTGTATTAGGGAATGTACCAGTTAAAATCATCCACACAGCTTCAGTTCATCCCATTCAGAGTCTAGATTCCATGGTGGTCCCTAGCTTCCCTGTGCCACACAACCTGTGTTGTGCTCACCCTGCCTCAGCCCCTGAACTCAGTGGATGATGTTCCCTTAGGGAGAAGCTGTGCAGCACATTCCTGTCTCTGTGTTGGTCCTGTGCAGTCCTTCACCTTATTTACCACCCACCACTGGAGGAAGAATCACTCATATCTTCATGAGGCCTCCTGCAAAATTTAAAGTAGGCAGTGAGCTTCTTCACAGGTGTAGGGAACAGCCTCTTGCAATAACTCTTATATATGAAAAGCAATGCAGCACCTTTCTACATGTAAGGAATATAAGGCAAAAAGAGATGGAGGTGAAAGCAGGTTTCCCATGTACTACAGTTGCAGCTTTTAATGTGCAGCACTTCTGCCAGTCAGCCTGAAGGATTTTTAGGCAGGAATCAGAAAATGGAAAGTAAACAATCCCTAACCCTGTCAGAATAGGGGCTTGGGGGCATAAAGGAAGGTGTCTACCCCATTTTTCTATGTGAAAAATGTGGATTTGAAACAGCAATGTTTTTTGCATAGTGTTTGTTGTGCTGTTGAATTTGGATGTAAAAATCACTTTGTTGTTATTTTATTATCTTAAAAAGCAATCTTTTATTTCAACCTAAAATCTTGCTTTAAAATTATTTGTAAAACCATTAAACAGTTTTTAAACTTAAATAATAATAATAATAAAAAAATTAGCCACTATGCCAGTAGACAGTCATGTGTGAAGAAGTCTGGTTGAAGGGACTAGTTTAGCACTGCACCGTGGTCCCAGACTTGGAGAGAGCTGAAATTTCTCCATATCAGTCTTCAGTTGCCTTCAGCTTGCATTTCAGTTTTTTTCCAGTCCCCTACCTTACTGGTAACAGCTTTTCCACCTTTCCCAGACAACAAGGACATCCGGGCAGGGTAACAAACATGCTGCTGGCTCACCCGGGATCCTTCTCATGCAGAACAGGGAGGATGAATCCCCCTGAAAATCAGTGCGGTCTCCTTGCTGGCCCTCACACTAAGTTTTGGTCCCCTGGCAGCCAAAGCAGATGAATAATAGGGAAAGGTGTAGAGCAGCATCTCATCATGATCCTGCACTGGGTCATGGCTGAGGCACCCTGGATGCACTCCCATATCTCTCCATTCAGGTGAGCATCTGTTACCCTAATTTATGCCCCTGCCATAAGTTGTGTGGGCTCAGTGCAGGTGTGAGGAGAGCTGTCTGTTCCCCACTCCTCTGCCAATATTCTGATTATGGCATTTGCCTAAGCAGAGACTCTGCTAGCATAAAACTGGGCTTTTTAACTTTCAAATCCACTCAGAGAAGTTGGGCAAAGCTGTGCTACTCCCTACAGCAGAGGACATGCTTCTTTGCAACACTGACTCAGTACCAGTATTTCACACAGTAAATGATGAGACTAGGAAATAAATATTGGAGAGAAAGGGAAAGTTGCCAAGATGAGGCATTTCCTTGAGATAGTGAAGGCAGGGTTTACATATTTCAGAGTGTTTCTGTCTCTTTGTTCACAGACAAGAAAAATTTCAGGAGGACAGTTGCTCTTCCTTTGGCAAACCCTCCTCCTCTCCAGACCCTCCTTCCCAGGTCCCTCTCCAGAGGTCTCATATGTGTTAGAATAGGTTAAATACATTGGCACTTACTGTGGGAGGTTAATATTTGGAAACAAAGCCAGGCAGTATTTGTTCCCAGGAATCAGTGCTGTTGGCACCATGCATGCTTATTCATGGCAGCTGCAAAACAAACCCTGTTCCTGGTAGCTGTTGTTACTCCAAGAATGTGAAAGCTGTTCATCCACCACAAACAGGAACTAAAAAACCAGCAGGTGCTCACTGTGGCAGCATTAGCAACACTGCCTGCACAGGCTATTCCTACATAATTTAGTCTTTTTCAGTATGAGCTCCGATTCATTACATGAACGTAAAGCTCCATAGTTAATAAAACAAATCAAACCAAAACCTCATCCTTTTGCTTGAAAGGTGTGATGTGCCTTCAGAGAAGAGTTTTCTGAGTTGGGAAGCTCTGCAGTGCCATGAAGATGTTAAGAACTCCAGCTGCACACTGAGCTGTGTGGCGGTGTACCAGTGAGGAAAACACTGCACATCCACCCCTGGTGTCACTCTGTGGTCAGATAGGCAACACTCCTGGGATAAACTTGACCTACTGAATTTAAACAGGCTCCTGACTGTGAGTGAGAATGGGAATGGGTGCAGAGGTGTCCCCAGACTGAGCACATTGCTATCCTGCAAACCACCATATCAGAACACAATCCTGTCACGTGCAAGTGCCAAGTACTGCACCTGAAAGAGGAGAGTAGCACACATAAAGTAGGTTTGTTCCCATATGCAAGGTGCTGAATGTTGCCTTCCTTGATGTACGTACAGAGGATGTAACACATGGTGATAGAGCCTGGTGTCACAAAAGATAATTTACACTTAAGGAGTAATCATGTTTTCTCTTTCTTGTATCATTTTGCATCAGGTAACTTCACTGCCAGCAATTAAACAGAGCTGCAAGCTGAGCAGGCAGGGGGAGCAGAAAAGTGAACACACATTAATAATGCTGGTAATGCCCGCATTAATGCCTGTCCCTGCTGATCTCCAGCTCAGTGCAGTTACCAAATGTCTGATGGAAAGAGTGATAGGCTCGTGCCATGCAGCATGCAGCTTTTGAAAAGCAGTGAGGCAAGCCCAGTATGTCTGAAGGGAATTAATGGCAAATTGGCAATACTGATGGCAGCCAGGCAATACTGAAGCAGCAGCCAGAACAGCTGTTGCTGATGTTCTCCTGTTCTGCCTGCCAAGCAGAGGCTGCCAATACATCCTACACGTGCAGAAAAACTGACCGCTCTGCCTTGGCTGGCTCATTTGTGGTGGTTCTTTGTCTTGAGCCATGACTTCATTTTTATTCTGAAATTTGCTTGATTAAGCTGGCAGTTGGCTTTCATAACAGCCTTCCCCCTGTTGCCCTCTCTTTTCTCTCTTCATTTCAGGGTACAGTAAAAATTATATCTAATAATTTTCCATCACAAAACTTAATTTTAACCCTGCCCCCCTGTTTCATGTCTCTAAAGCAATGCTGAAACAGGAAGGGTAGCAAAGCTTAGCTGAGCCATGCCAAAGCCTTCTGTCCCTTGCTCCATGGCCAGGTACTTCTTAGGGAAAAAAGCAGGTGTCTAATCCTAGCACCAGAGCCATACTAAATGGTCCCTGGAAAAACACAGAGCAAATTTGTTGAGAGCAGATTAAAAGGTTTAATGAGCTACAGAGAGACAATGTTTTATCAGAAGAGAGGAGAGATAGCTCCAGCCATCCACCCACGTGTTCCTTCATGCTTTCTCTGTCCAGTGAATTGGGTGGTTGTGCAGAAATCAATTTCATGAGATCTTTTCACTGGGCCAAAAAGACTTGCCCTCATCACCTCTTTCCTCAAAGGAGCAGGACTAGTGCTTTTCTCTCATGCTTAGGCTGTGCAAATCTAAAATTACTCTACAGAAGGTAATTGAGTTCAGTGAGTAAAGGGAAACAGGCTAAAATAGTTCAACACTGAGGGTCACGTCATCCTGAAAACAGATTCAGAGCAAGTCTGAAACAGAAATCTAATTGCTAAAGTGCAATAGATGTGATGATGTATAACAGATATGAAAATGTCGATTGCTTAATGTACAACAGTCATTTTATAGCAGAGCACAGATTTTTGCATCCTACTGAAACCTCAGCTGACATATAGGAGACTTCATGACAGGTCTTATGGGAAATTTTATAGAGAATTGAAAGTGGACTTTAGCTCTTCATAATGCAGTGCCCTGATTGTGGAAGTTAGTCTAATACAGGGCTCCATGGTTTTGTGCAGCAACATAGTGTCACACTATATCTCTGGGAGCTATGCTAAAAACACAAAAACTTTGCCTTTGAATTTGTTACTATTGTTTGTGTTATGATGTTCATGGGGAGCCAAAGGCTGGGTCAGGGTCCCACTGTCATGGGAAATATGGAAATGTGTAGTAAATTGCCATTCTTGCTCTCAAAACTTTATATTCAAAATGAGAATGTATTTTCAATCCATATTTCATGAGTGTATTGATATGATAGTTTTCATCTCAAAGACTCTGTAATCACATCTCATTGTATGACATAGTCACAAAGAAGAGTGCAAGTGCTAAATATTCACTATGCAATCCAACAGTGAAGAGACTTCAGCTCAAGACAGATGAATAAAGGTTTTCCTTATAGGGCAAGTGCTAAGGGAGGATCAGTGTTCATAAAATCCAAACAAGAGCAGAGTGTTTAATGTCTGGCTTGAAAGATTTATGGGTAATAAACTCCACAGTTTCTGGCTTCATCCTGCAAATATGGAAATTATCCTACTTGGATGTGAACATTAGCTGCTGCAGTCATGCATCCTCTTGGCCAGCATAGCCAAGGAATATCCCATTCATCCATTTCTCTGTCTCTGTCCAATCATATCACTTCCCTCCTACCACAGCTGAAGTTAAACAACTCTCAGCATTACCAGTTCACATCCCTTTTTGGTGGTTTGCATAACTGTGTTTGCAAAAACAGGATTAAAATGCTTTGTAAGCTGTATCTTTTAAGGTCTATTACGTAGCTCACTGGTAATGTTCATGTTACAGCAAAACAGTTCTCCTTGCCACATAAGCTGTCAGAGTTTTGTTGTTCTTATTCTTAGTTTGTGTCTTGCAAACTGGGATGAAAAAGCCCAAACAGTCATTGTAGGTACCACACACAATTGGTATGAAAAAGCAGCGCTGACACCAATGGCATCATTTTCTCAGCGCAGAAGAAAGTAAGGGAGATGAGCTGAAATGCATTTGAACTGTGTAGGCTGCTTTGTTAGTCCTGTGTTGCCCATGGAATCTGCAGTATTGCTTACTGTGATCTTCAGCAGGAATTAGAGTTTGGCTTTCATGTTCTGTTTGTCACAATGTGGAGCAGGGAAAAAAAAAAAACAAAACAAAACAACAACCTGAATTCTGTATTTCCTTGGAATATTTCTGGATGACAAATAGGTAGAGTGCTTGTGAGCTGCTGTGAGGCATTCTACTTCAGACATGAAGTGCCTGGTGCTTATGAGAAATGTGAAGATACATGGCAATGGGCATTAATACTCCCTTCTGCCGCCTGACCACCTTGTTTATTGATTCCAGCATTTTCTCTACAAGTGCTGACAATGTTAATCTCATCCAGACAGATGTGAAATGGTTACAAAAGGTCCATGAACTTGCAAGTGCAAAGGATGAGAATTGTGAGCACCCTTCACCCACCTGACATATACCTTGTCCACATGTGGATTGAATGTCAGTTCATTTCTATAGGGTCAGCAGAGGAAGGTGAGGATGGTTTAAAAGCAATGCCCTCCCCCGTTCTCTCCCTACCACTCTAAGTAGGTGTGTACATTGGATGTCTTGACCTTCCATTATAGAATCAGAAAATTTTATTTCAACACAAGAACTCTGTGGGTATGGGCACAAAAATTCATAGAGTCATTTTGGTTGGGAAAAATCTCTAAAATCATTGAGTACAACACTAAACTGTGTCCCTAAGTGCCATGTTACACTCTAGGCCAGCAACTGACCTTAAGCATGAAGCCTTCATGTCATGGGCAGAAAACCTCCCTATTTGGTTGACTCACAGGCTGTCCTGGGGTGACGTTATGATGCTTGTATATCCCCATTCATCTGTTCTGTGCCTTTAAGACCGGCTCTGAAGAGTGGAAGTTTTGTTTGGGTTTCTCTTATCAGGAACACAGAGACAAGCGGTACATAAGGCTGTTTTTTCACTTCCAGCTTCAGCTTGCTGCTTTGCTTGCTCTCTTTTTCTGCTCTTGCTTCTGCTCTGCTTTCTGCCTCTGCTTATTAGCTAGTTCTAGCTAAACAGTCCACATTGCTTCCTGGACTGTTTCTCCTCTCCTGTTCCTGTGACCATCTGGAACCTGCTCCGGGCTGGGACCTGGGAACACCAAAGGTTCAGCTGCAGCGGCTGGCCCAGCGCCGGAGGGACTGAGAACAGAGCAACCACCCCCCGAAAGAGACTTTCTGATTTTGCCATCTTTCTCAGAGCGGTGTCATCGGGTATTGTTCATTTTGTGTGCTGGGGGGTGCGGGGCCAGTCAAATAAACAGGTTCTTTCCACCTCTCTCCAAGGAATTTTTTCCCGAACCGGTTGTGGGGAGGCGCCGTGTGGATTTCGCTTTCTGGAGGGGCCCTCCTTTGCAGATTCTTTAACAAATTTGCCCTAAACCAGGACACAGGCCTTGAATGGAAATAAACAGTCTGAACTACAATAATTGTACAGCCTATGAGGAACAGTGCATACTCAAATAACCATAGCACCTCACTCTCTGATTTCCCTTATCTCCTCTGGGAAAAAACAGCATGTCAAACCTCTCATGGTGCTTTTTAATGTAGTATCTAAAGTATTGCCCCTTAAAGTGTTACATTTCTTCATTAACCATCATCACTACATAGTGCCCTATCACACATGGCAAAGGACAGCTGGTTTTCAAAAAGTTCAAGGACTCAGTGCTGGGAGTAGAACAAAAGGTGAAAAAAACTGGAAAGATTGTTGTATTTAGTTTAAATTTTTTTTGTTTGGTTTGGTTTGTTTTTTATCCTATGTCTGTCTTTGATACATTGGTCATGTTCTGTGCCTGAATATTCCATCACTGTTGTGACTGAGGTGTGTTTTTGAGTGGCCAGGAATAGTTGTGATGGTCTTCTGACAAAGAATCATGAGGGGAGGGAATTTATGTTCTCTGTGTGCAGAGCTACCAGAAATACCAAAGCAGCAGGCTCATTGATAAGGGTCAAGTTCATGGGGGAAGTCCATTGATAGGACTGGGAGGAGGAATAGGAGGAAAAGGTTGTGCTACAGCTTGATCTGGCAGTGCAAAACAAATAACACAATTTCTTCTAATCTCTCATCTTTCCTTTTCTCTCTGTTCCTGCTAATGATCTTTCTGTTCCTTTTCTTGACCTTCTTGCTGCAAAAACATGTAGATGCAATTAATTACTCACTGCCTGTTTGCAGTGTGGATCAGCTCTACATTCAGGGCCCATGCAGGTGTGTAACTCCAGGACTCCATTTGCAACACCAGGATTTTTGCACCATCATGGTGACCACCCGTCATTCAAGGCCCTGCTGGAATCAGCTCTGTCTCCTGGCAAGGGACTGGGTTTTACCATGCTCTCAGCACACCTGGGCAAGAAATGTTTTCCTTCTCACACAACAAATCTTAAAAGTCTGAATTTTTCTCCTGCTGTGTGTCAGATCAAATTTTTTTACTTCTGATAAGAGACAGTCTCCTTCTGTGACATTCCAAAGTCTGAGGCATTCATCTCGGATTATAAGGCTCCAGAATTAAAGTCCCCATGTTTTCATGGAGGTTGTTCTGGTTACAACTAAAGCTGACTGGTTCTACCCTAAAATAGGCACTACGTTATTTACTACCCTAGCTGAGAATGCCCTGAGTTCCTTTGTCGATGAAAATGTTAGAATCAGTGAATTTCTGCATCAATGACCATGGGGGTCAGTGAGCTGACCGACTAATAAGAACATTTCTTTCAAAAGTTTATTGAAAATATAAAACCACCACATCATTTAAAGTAGTTGCATATCAAAAAATTCTAAAAGCCAGTATTACAAGTTCTTATCCCTTTAAAAAGCTCCATTTGGCTAGATGAGTTTGGATCTGCTATTACAGTGATGCAATTAAAGCAAAATATTCTATTGTACCAGCAGTCACTGGAGATAGGAAACCCTATTTTCTTCATCAAATCTGAAAGGCTAAAATAGTGCCCATTCTATACTGCAAAAGGTGGGTCCACATAGTCCTCTGAGCCAGCCTGCCCCCTGTATACTGCCAGCTCAGTTCTGATCCCATCCCTGCTTTTCCAGTTTTTTACAAAAACCCTGAGCTAAGCCCTCCTTCTTTGAAGGAGTAATTAGCTCCCGATTAGGAGGAAGTCCATCCTGCAACACATTGTTGGGTTTTTTCCTATTTTGTTCAGCAGGTACAGCTGTTTTTCTGTATGACTGAAATGCTGTGAATGGCCCTTCACTAAGTCAGAGAACTTTCTCAGCAGGAGGTCAGGCAGCCAAGCATTTGACTGTTTGCTTTGTTAAAGAAAAACAAAACCAAACCTTAAATCCTTTTTCCTGACTGTGGCAAAGTGTTTTTGAGACCTTGGCAATTGTCTTGTTTCTGTGTAACTTACAGTTAATGTTGACCCAGCAGCTTCCGAGCTGGCTGCATCACCTAACACCAAGAAAAGCCAAGTGACTGGCGAGAGGAACTCTGGGGACACTCCTACTGCAAAGGCAGCCCATTACAACTTTCAGTCAAAGTCAGAGTTTGGACTCTAATCTGATACTTGTCTTTTAGAAAACTGATTTCAATTCAGAGCATAGAGAGTATGAATAAAAATTACTAACATTTGTAGACTTCTCAAGGATCTGTGAGGTCACAGGGTCTCATCCTGATGTCAAGAAACAGATAACCTTTTTTAAAAAACTGTTGCTGTAATTTCCACCCTTTGTCAATAAATTCAGCAGAAAGTTCAGCATGGATGAATGTGAAGACCAAACTGACTCCACTGGATCCTGGTGGATGGATACTGATACAGTGCTGAAGTCCTTCTCATGCACTTTCAGTGTTGGAGCAGTATTGTCAGTAAATGGAAGACAACTGAATTCATCTTCATGATTCTTGTAATCATGTCAATAATCTCATTGAGATGTTTAATGTGGAGTACTGAGATGAAGGCCCAGTTTTCCTTTAGCTTATTTCCATGAAGGACTAAGACACAGGTGGTTCATGGTCAGATCTGCAGATCTGTTTCTGTGTGGAGAATGGCCCTCCCCAAAGAAACCAGACAACAATGAGCTGGAACAAAAAGGAGGACACACTCCTATCTGCTACACAGGCACAGCCATTAAATGAACCTACTCATGCTACCTTTAATTAAGATTCAACAGTCATTGTCAGGTGTCAGAAAAAAATCCAGGCATCTGGGTGTTTGTCAGAGACCATGGAGGCCATTCTTGTCCTGTCCCAGTTGAGAATATCATGCTTTACATGGCACACACTGCAGTACCAATGTGTCTCCCCCAGGACTGGTATTTAAAAGGGTTTTCGCTTCATACACAGACTCACAATGGAGTTGTGGTAGTTCCAAAAATTTCTGTACACTGGCCTTTAAGTTCTTTGCCTACTCCAACTGCACTTCAGAGCAATTTAACTGGAATGTCTCCCTACAATTACCATAGCTCAGTTGATGTCAACATTTGGTAATTTGCTGCACTTTGTCATTATGTCAAAGTCTTCGGGAGTGTAAAAGTGCATCAAATGATGCTTCCTTTGGAGAGTTTATGGGTTTGTTATATTTTGTTTATCAAAAATACCTAGCTATTAGAAAGGGCTTCAAGATGAAGTTTTATGCAGAGAGATAGGTGAGGTGTCAGGGCAAACTTTCCCTTCAATGTACTGTTAGCAGTGTCAGAAGCCAAGAATATGTATTTGGGGATAAATAGGCTCTATGCAGGGTGGAGCTGTCTTTTTGTGTGTCCCTGGTAATCAGGACACCTGTACATGATTTTAAATCCAGTGAATTATAGGAGAAGATTAAAAACACAGCTGTTATCCATATGTTCCTACAAGGATAGGTAAAATGATGCTTTTTCACTCTGTAAAGTTTTTTCACTCCATAAAGTATTATATCCTGTTACAATCTACTTGATGCTCTTGCCTCTAAAAGCTGGTCATGAAACCAATGACATTACAGACTGTGACACTATTTAGCACTCAGCTTAGGCTGAGACTCTAACTTACTGATTAGACCACTCCACAGTATACTTTGTTGATTACCTTTCATTTTCCCCCCTCTGCATTGCAAGCTAACAGCTGAAGAATTACAGGAGTAAGAACAGTGTACAGTTCTATTACTTATTACCACTAGTTGTATTATACTTCCAGAAATTATCTTTCCTCTGTTATAGATTCACCAAGCAGAATTGCAAACTGGAGCACTATAGCTGAGACATTTAGGACCCAATTTTTATTTTTAAGGGCTTTTACAAATCTTGAAGTAGCTACTCATAACACAATTGCAAAAACAGCAGTAATTGGACTTTTTGACTTGCTGACTCCAGCAGGATAACTCTCTAAAAGCCCTAATGTATGGTATTTCCATGCATAAAGTCTGTGTGCACCTAATGATGGGACCTTCTCCCTGGATCTCCAAACTGCAGAGCACAGTGGGGGTTGAGTAAATATAGGGCCTGTACTGACATTTATGAAAGAAAACTGGGAGGAGGAGGGAAAGAGGTTGCTCCGTAAGCAAACACACCATGTACATGACTGGTGGTCGTGGATTCACAGCCCATGGAGGCCACACCATTGTCTGCCTCATCTCCATCTCAGGAGGCTCTGGTGCTCCTGGATGTGCTCCTGCACAGCAGCTGCAGCTCTCCTTGGTGCAAGGGGCCACTCTGGTTTTGTTCCTGTGTGGTAGTCTATTGTAAAAGCAAGGCAGCCCCCATGGCAGGCAGAAATTATGAGGAGGATCCCATTGATATCAGAAGGCTAATTAATTAATTTATTATACTATATTATTCTACACTATATTACACTACATTTAAACTGAAACTGACAAGCAGTCAACTGAACAAAATCTCGTGACTGTCTGCCTGCCGACAGTCTGGACATGTGCTTGGCCCTGATAGGTCAAGGAAACAAAACCCCATCACTTTGGGTAAACAATCTCCATATTGCATTCTACTTTGGCACAGCACAGGAGCAGCAGATGAAATAAGAATTGGTTTGATCATTCTTTTCTCTGCTTCTCTCACTGCTTCTCTCAGGTTCAGAGAATGTGAATCCCACACTAGTCCCTGCTGGGCAAGGACTTTATCTTCAGTGCTGATATCTGTAGGAAACCCTCAGGAAACAAGATGAGAGTGCAATCTTTTTTACCCCAGAACAAGCACAATAGGGGCAGCTCTGTGATTTAATCACCTGAAGGCATCAGAGGACAGATCAGATTCCACATGGATCACACAGCAAATACATGAAAAGCCTGCTGGAGTTTGGCAAAAAATGGGAACACTCACACTGATTTTTCAAACCCTCTGAAGAAGCATTTCCTTCTGCAGAGCTGTTCTAAATGGGTCAGAGACCCATTTCAAGCACTAGATACCTGCCCCCTGCCAAAATAATGCCAAGTGGTGCTGGCAAGGTTTCTATACCATAATCTGTTCAAGAGAAACTTGCCCACTGACTTTGTTTTGCTGACATCTCTGTCAGATGTCATGGGTACCAAAAAAACCAAACATTGACCCTGGTGAAAATGGCTGATAAACCCAGTCCAGTCCTGCTCATGGTTACATTGATGATACATTCACAGACACAGTGAACAGATTTGGAAGAAGAAAGTACTTTGGACATCAACATGTGCCATCATTTTGCTATAGAAAGGAGCCTTCTCTAGAAAAAAAATGGAGCCATATGAATGTAAGGGGAAATCTGCATGGAAAAAGAGGAAGGAGTTATGCTGTAGACATTGGAATGTATAAAGCACATCTCTTTTTGCAGGCTGGTGATGTCAGAGAAATGCTCTGTGACCTGGGAACTAAATAAAATGTCACCAGGCTTCCAAATCCAGTGAGGCAAACTAGTAAAACAAAGTGGTTTTTCATGTGATTAAAATGCACTTTCTCAAAAGTCTTTTTATTTTCTTTTTCTTTTTTTTTTTTATTTTGTGTGTGTGTGGCAAATCAGCATTGGCACATAAGCCAGCTAGCTCATTAATAAATCAAAAAAACTTACCAGATTGTGTCTGTGTATATAAATTTACCTTGTCTGATAAGATTAAATGAGTGAGGAATAAATCTTCTAAAAAACCATAATGCTGAATAGTTATTTTTAGAATTTCTTCTCTTATACCCTAATTTTAGAAATTACTCCTTCTATACTCCTCCTACATTAGAAAATGGGAAGGGTCAAGTCTGGATTCTCTGGTGATTGCTCTAACATGACTTACAGCATGGATCCAAAATTATGTATTTATACTAAAACATTTAAACATTATAATTTCAAATACTACCTATAATTATATTCAAAACTTCAGAATGCTTCCCAATAAAACATGAAGATGCTCATAAGATGAATTCCTGAAGCTATAAGGCACCATAAATACCAACTCCAAAAAAACCCACTCAAATATGTTACATAAAAAACCGCACTGTATTCTGGAAACCAAATTTTAATTCTGGATTGATGCCAATCCCAGAGCAGTTAGCCTGCCTGTGAGCACTGAATTTGCAGTGAGATGTTTAGATGATAACATTATTTTAACTGTTATACTCTGAAATACTGTCTTGACATTATTAATGTGAAGGAAATTACTTGGGCTTGGACCAGAATCAGTCTTGCCTTTAAAAGTAGTTAATACCAGTCCATTTTTGGGTACTTGTAATAATCTAACACTACAGAGGAATCAAGTCTGGAGTAGGTCAGAGGGCTGAGCTCCGCAGTACTCACAGGATGGGGGCACTGGGCACCAGCAGCAGTAACAGAGAGACAGTGACCCATGGTTGGGCTGTCCATATGAAGGGAATCCTCACAGTCTCTTCTGCTGGAGGCAGGAGATACTGGTGGCATTTGATATTTTGTGCTGATAGAAGCTGCTTTCAAAAGAGCAGGGAATCCATTTGGCGTGTTTTCAAAACCTGCTTGAATATGCTCTTGTGGTTAGATTTGATAAGTCACGAAGGCCTTGTCACCTTCAAGAGACTGCCAGAAAAACAAACTACTGCAAAGAAATCAAGTGAGAAAATAGAGTTAGTGGAAAAAAAGCTTCCAAGTAGCTGTGAAATGGAAGCAAAGAAGGAAGGGAAAAACAAATAGCAGTGTATGTACAGCCCTTGTACTGCCAAGAGCACCTGCCTGCCTAAATTGAGAGCTAATGTTCTACCTCTATGCACAGCATTATGCTCTTCTTAACTAAAAGTGTATTTTTATTAACCCCACCTCAAAGGAGAATGTACGGCTTTAATTTACAAATGGGGATGGGTTCATGAACTTAGGCAGGTTTTATAGAGAGGCCAGGAGGTTAACAAAACTCCATGGGATTCAACCATCCCTTTCACAAACATTAGCTAATTGACAGTGGCATGTTTGTCTCACTCCTTATCCTGCTCCCAGAACAAGAATGTCAGGGGAAGATGCCTTCCCTTGTCAGCTCAGCTCTGCTCAGGGGCACATCACCATGTCCCCCAAGAAACACATGGGCTTGGTTGGCCATGGTAACACGGACTGGAGTAGAAATAGAGAGGTGATGAGGGGTTCACTTCTGTTCAACTGTTATAGCTATGCTTTCAGTGAGCAAAAGGCATCTCGGTCCACAATCAGCCAGGAAGGGGCAGTTTTGTAGAGTAGGGCATGGGCACTGTTCTGGTGTTACCTGAACCTGAAGGAGCCCCCAAAACTGCTTTTCTCCTATGGACTCTGCTTGCTAGCCCTGCCATGGGGCCCACAGAGCCCTGCAGCTCTGCTCTTTGTGTCCTCTCTGGTTTGCCTGGACCTGCTCACCATCAGGGAAAGGCGGCAGGCACTAGAGCAGCCCACATGCTCTTTTAGAATGCTCGCTGGGCATTTGGTCTCAAAGATAACATCAGACCTCATTAAGCCTACACTCTGAACAAATGTTTTCCTTCAGCCCACTTGTCAGTTTTAGGATGACAGAAGCACATCTTTAAAGGTTCTTGGTAATCCCAGTGAGATAACATATGCTGGAGCAGGGGTGGCAGGGGATTTGCAACCCAACACCAGCATGCTCGCTGCTCTTTGAAGAGTGAGCTGTTTTGCTGCAGTGTTTAAAAACTCAGAAACATGTCCCTGCAACTAATGACAACCCCTGACACCATCAGACTCCCTTGTCAGCTGTCTTTCTCATTTCCAGATGTTGCAAGGTTATCTCAGTCACCCAGACAAACATCTGCAAATTCTGTACCCCAGCTTTCTCCCAGAGACACTCTGATGGAGCTGGAAAGCACCACGTTGTGCAGCTGGTTAATTTGGTTAAACATTTAACAACTTCTCTCTTCATTATTGCAGCTGTTCCTTGCTGGACAAATCCCATAGGGCTTTCACAGGCAAATTTCACTCAGAACTCGATCTGCATTTGAAATACAGGGCTGAAACCATTACGTACAGGCAAGCTTCTAAGTATCTAGTAACTCATGACAAACACAGATGCCATTTGACCTTTACCAACTCACTGATGTGAGTAAAAAGTATCATTCAAAAAAACAAGAGTATATTCTCTGGTGATATTTCTTTTCTCTCTTTCTTTAAAAAGAAAACCAAAAAACTTCTAAGAGCCTAGAAGTGAAATGCAGAAGTTTGTCTTCTTTGCAGAAGAGACATGGGGCTATAATGTGGCTTTTGCAAAACAGCTAAGCTGCCCAGAGTGCTAACTGGAAATACTTCAAAGAAAGTTCAACCTACAGAACTTCCCCCCAAACTGCCCTCTGAAAGATTAGACCTCCTGAAAGTATTCTGCCTGGGCCACACTCACAGTGAGTCCAAAGCCTCTGCTTGCTCTTGGCTTACAAAAATAGAACATCAGCAAATTCCTGATCCTCAGCCTATATTTTCCTTTACCTCCTGTACTCCTAATTGAGGCCTCAAGCATCACAATAAATACTTCTAAAACAAGAGTCATTGCCTCTAAAAGATATTTAGGCTGTTACACACTTCATTTGGGAAGCATGTAGCAGAGCTAGAAGTACATTTTCTTATCCTTCTATTTATATTTCATTTAGGAAACAGATAGCTGAGCCATATACATTTATTCTTATTATTTTATTCCCATGAGGACTCTGGTTTTGTGAGATAACAGAGCACCTGCCTAACATTGGTCAGGCCAGTATTTTATTCAAAACCAATTGGAATCCTGAGTTTAAGTGCTCTACTTCTCAGTGCATCAATAGTCACTTTCAGTCTCAAATCTTTGTGTCCTGGGATTGCCAGATCTTTTTCCATTCAGCATTGTGCTTTTCTTTTGTCCAGGAACCAAATACAGGGAATTCCAAGGGGAGACACACAGTAAAGGCAGCTTCCCTTGCTTAGGACCTGATATTTGCACTAACATAATTGTAATCACAACAGCCTTTTCTGAAGATTTTTGTCTTGTAAGCTTGTGAACAGCAGAATATAATTCAGTCTTTCTTATATAGGTTGCTTTATCTTTATTGCTGTTCATATTTCTCCCAAGCATTAAGTGCTTTATTTTTCCTGAAATAAATTAACACCAAAACCCAGCAATTGTAACATGAATATAAGACTGCATTGTCCAGAAAACACAGAGGTAAAAACGTGTATGGGAAGCTAGCAAGTAATGAGTGTTGATGGTGTCATAAACCAGAGGAACATGAGAAGTAAAGGGTAAAGTGAACTTGCTTTAGTAAAGTCATTTGGAGAAAGAGCAGCAATAGAGGCTTTGCATTATTAGTCTTCCACATCCACATCAGATCTCTAAGCTCTGGGCTGGAATATGAATAGACATCTCTGCACTATTAGAGAAAGAGCTATTAACCATGCACAGCACCATTACAGAAATGTTATCTTTCCAGCTACAGACTGCAGAGCTAATCATTCTATGTCCAGTTATTCCTAGAATGACAGCCAAAATCTTTCATCACTAAAAATGTAATCATGAGAAAATTATAACATTTTATATGTAGTTCTGATAACTAGTGAAGATATTACAGACAGGCCTCTCTTACAAAGTAATTGTGGAGTTAGTGAACTAATCATGAGATACTTATTAAATGAAAGAGAAATTAAAACACATTGAAGTGGGGTTTTTTTTGCAGTGCAATCCCCGAGAAGTGTGTAGGAATGAGCTAACAAAGCCAAGTGGCCTGGACAGCCCAGTAGTTTAAATGTAAGTTTGTTGTGTCCTTAAGTCAGGACTCCAAAACCCTTAATAATTTGCTGCCTCTGCAGAATAAAGCAAACACTTGGAAAGAGGTCTGAACTTAACTGGACTAACAACTCCTTAAAAGAAAGTGTTAGGAAAGTGTTAGACATGATTGTGCGTGGAGCAGAAGAACAGATGTAAGTAGTTAATTTTCCACTTCACAATTCTATGGAAGAGAACTGGTCTGATTTAATATATTTATGGATGATATTGGTTCAAAATTAAGTAGTACAAAACAAAGCATGTACTGATAAAATTTTCAGGTGACCCAAAACTAAGGGCACTGCAAGATTAATGCAAGATCCAGATATCAAACAGAGAGCTGTAGATGCCTTTCAGAATAATAATAGCAAAAGGGGCTGAATTTCATTTGTACGAAGTACTGTAGATTAATAACATGAATTTTCATCATGACACAGAAGTTCACCACTTGAGAATGTTAAATGGAGAAGCCTGCATAATGAAGCAAAAATGTTGACTTTTATTTTATGTGTTTCCAAGTAAGATATTTCCAATAGACTTATGAAAATCTGAATCCTGGACCCTGAGATGCTGATACCACCTTACCTGAAATAACTGCAGTAGTTCTTGAAGTCAGGCTTGAGAGATCACAGATTCAAGCTGAAACACATGGCAACAAGGATTACTAGGATGCACAGAAAAATAAAAGTCTCATCTTACAGAAAGAGAAGTAGAAGAACTTTGCTTGTTTGCTTTGCTAAATTAAGCCTGGGAGTGATAGGATTGCCTTCCATAAGCCAGTAAACAGAAAAGATCTGGAAGCTGAACAACACTGGCAAAAGAATCAATGTGTATAAATTATCTATCAATAAATTGAAGAGGAAAAATCAGAAGATTTCTATTCATCATAAGAGTGAGGTTCTGTGTCTGTCTTCTGGCAGAAATAATTAGAATAAAGAATCTCAATGGCTTCCATGAATGAGAATGCAGTGCTGGTCATCCTATCAGCAGAATGAAGTCCATTGCCCATTTTCTGACTTGTGCTCACATAGAAGAGAGCAGAGGAGCAGAGGAGCACTTGAAAAATTTTCAAAACATTATTATAGATAAGGAACCAAATATGAAGTAGTGCTAAGGGAAAAACTAAAGTCAAGTATGTTTACCTGTGTTGAGCATTACTTGCCTGCAAAGAAAATTACTGACTCACTTCAATGCATTTATTTCTTGTTCCATTTCATTTGCTGTGAACAATCTTTACCATAAGCTCAAGGGGACAGTGGGCAGTCTTGCTCCAACACACCAGCATTTCAGTGCCAGACAGGCAGTATAAACAAGGTCACTGAAATAATACCAAATTGTCTGCTTTTTATTCGTCACTAAATTGAAGAGACAAAAGCTGTATGGTTCAAATTACAGATTTCATTTAGGAAATCCTTGAGTATTTTCTACAATGAAGGAAACTGGAAAATAAACCATTGCCTTTCCAGTGGACCTGAGTGAGTGAGTGAGTGAGTGAGTGAGTGAGTGAGTGAGTGAGTGGGTGAGTGAGTGAGTGAAGCAGCAAGGTAAAATTAGGCAGAAGGATTATTTGAACTGAATTCTTGGTCTGTAATCCTGGACACAAACTTTCAGTATCCCATCCAAGCTCTCTGAGCTGTGGACACAGGCACAGGAGGGCTAAATGAGTGTTCCTCATTTAGAACTAGATATTCCCTGCAAAACTGTTAAACACAAATTAGAAAAAAATAAAAGCTTGAGCAATTTGGTAGCCTGATGGTTCAAGTAGTAGGAATAGCTGGGCACTAGCCTTCACTCCAATTTGTGCTTATCTACATGCACAAGTAAAATATTTTTACAAGGGGATGCTGAAAAGGGCTTTTTGTTAGACCTCCCTATGGCTCAGTTGGTAGAGCTCAGTTTTCCTGATAAATATGGGTTGGGAAGCCTAAGTTCAGCCTCTGTCTGCCTTGCAGCAGAAAATGCATTTGAACCATGTCCCACTCTATTCTTCCTGGGTCTGCTGACACCCAAGAAGCCAGAGGACAGCCACCTTTGTCTGGTCAGTTTTGCAAATCCACCTTTGAACCTTCAAAATCAAAGCAGTTCCAAAAGTGCAAAAGCATGAAAGTTTGAAGGTCATACTTCTCCTTATTTTGATCCATACTAATGAATTCACAGATGCTTTTAACTGTTCCATTTGCTGGTTTGAAGGATTTTGTTTTGGTCAAATAATGCACTTCACTACAAACATTTGCCAAGCTCCAGCTTGGGGCTTATTTGGATGAAAAGTCTCTTCCCAGTCAAGCCTGCCCTGGCTCCAAGCTTGGATCACTTCTCCCCTGTTCTGTATTACGTGGGCAGCCTTTGCACAGAGCCTGGGGTTTTTTTGCAGTTGTTTTTGGTTTTTTGGTTGGTTTTTTTTTTTTTTTTTTTTTTTTTTTTTTTTTGTTATCTGCCTGTGGATTCAGAGCTGATGTTCTTTTTCTTTCTGTCTCAAAAGCACGTTGTGCAAAGACAGCACTGTGCTGACAAATTAACACGGGAAAACAGCATTATTTAAGCACAAGCACCTCAAACTTTTGTCATGGTGCTCTATAAATACAACACAACAGCATCCAGTGTCTGCTCAGATCAAATGTTTGCAGTGAAAGGATGTCTGTGAATCTATTTAAGGGGGATTAAGATTCTAGCTGGCTAGATTCTGGGTCATTGGTTTAATGTCTATATTATTCAGTACTGTAGTATCTGTCTGCTAGACAGGCTGCTGTAGCATCTATCCTACGGCATACTGTGCTAATTATGCTGCCCATCCTCTGCAAGGCATTTGCACTCCCCAGTGCAGAAAGTTCCGTGCCAGTGGCTGCTCTGCCTGTGACACTTTTTCTCTGCCTGGCCCTTCCGTCCCAGAGCCCCTCTCCTCCTGACTGCCACACACACATCCTCACTGTGCTCCTTTGTGGAGCTCTCATAGGCACATGCCTCTAACAAGCTGTGGTTTTGTTTGCCACACTGAAGTGTCAGGGGATTCAGTAGCAGTCAGCAGCAGCACCACTGCGGGCTGTTATTAAAGCAGCAGGAGCACAAACACACCTGGAACTGACCCAGTCATTTTATTTTGTTTTAAGGCTCAGTGAGAAAATCAAGGGGGACAGGATGTGTAGGAACATTTCAATGTTTGTGTCAGAACATTTCAATCAACCAAGTATTTTTTGACCTGAAACTCTTTGGGGTTTTTTGCTGTGTTCAGAATACTTTATATCCTTTCTTTCTCCTTTCAGCTGTGAGTTGATTGAAAGGAGGAAAAAAAAATAAAAAGAAAAAGGAAAAAAAGAGGAAGACAATTTCACACAGAAGACACAAGAACATATTTGCTGGTAGAGGTTGCCCATCTCACAGGAGATTTGGGGGGCAAGCTACGTTTGTCAGATGCAAACTGATTTCCCACTAATAAATAACACTCCCCATGCACACACACAGAGTTCCTAAGGCTTCATTTCCCAGCAAATTTGCTGCTCACAGAAGACACCCTGGCTCTTCCTCTGCCAGTCCTTTTGCGTTTCCCAGCCCTGCTGTGTGAAGATTAGAGGCAGAGGTGCCTACAACCCACACCCAGGAGCTTTGTCTGCCACCGCAGAACCCTCTCCTGTGCTCCTGCCCCCACTGAGATTTCTCTTATGGAGAGGTGTGTTCTGTTGTCCTCAAAGCACGAGAACAACAGACCGAGATGACAGAAGTGTGATAAATAGAGAATAATGTGTCCTGCTAGACAGAATAATGAGATTACATATGAGCTGCCATATCATATCAATTAAACCATTGGCCCTTTTAGTCAGGCAAATCCATCCTGCCACAGTGATCAGTGCTTCAGGGAGAATGGGGAGATAGAGGGAGGGCAGGACTGACATAACCTGCTTAAAATAACTCAGACGTTCCCGGTGCTGCGTGCCCAGGCGGGCCGGGCCCGGGTCTGGCCTGAGGCAGGGGTGCCTGCCGGGACAGCTGGCAGCAGGCACGGCCTCCAGCTGCACCAGGGCACCCAGCACTGGCTGTGGGCCTCTGCCCCAACAGGAGAGGCAGGGCTGGATTGCCCCATCAGCTGTGGGTCACAGATCCTGGAGCTGTTCCTGCCAGCAGCCTGGGCAGCATGGTTGTGTCCTTCTGTGGCAGCTCCTGGTTCCAGATGAGAGGAGCAGTTATCACTCCAAGGTGACAGCTGACAATGTCCTGAGTGCTCACAAGGCCCCGCCTAGCTGTGACAACTTAAGAGCATGCAACATGTGCTTGCCTGGCCGTCTCTCCACCATGACACAGCTGTTTCTAATGGAAAATACAAGTGCCTCCCTTGATCAGACCTGTCACAGAAAGACCCAAGAGGCAGACAGAAGCACGCAGCAGAAAAGGCCCCATGAGCCTCCCTTCTCAGGCAGCAGCCCCAGCTGCTAATGCAAGGAGAGGAGTACCCCACTGCATGGGGTTCTTGTACCCTCAGACATCTGTCCTTCTCACAGAGCAGCTCTGGGTTTCATTAGCTGTGTTTTGGGTCTTTACTGAAGTAGCTAAGTAACGTTCTGCCTTTCAGTCACTGTTGTGGTCATGGTCTTGCTCTAGCAATAGGATGGGATGTCAAACATTCCTGCCTTTTCTCCAGCTGCTTTCAACATATCTCTAATTTAGAAAAAAATATCAGATTGTTCCAAAAGCATTAAGGAAGTGAAGCCTGTTTCCATATTCTTTTCAATCTTGTGGCTGAATTAACTGATACCTAACAAAACACAAGCTCCCCGTTATGCTTTCTCTGGGATCCAAGTGCTCTTACTGTCTCTTTCCTATGCGAGTCCACTGGTGACTCTAGGACAAGCTGCCACGCCAAATATCTCAACAAAACTTACCTTCTTCCACCTGTTGTGATATTCTACAGATGAAGGGCCTGGGGAAAAGTGAACAAAAGAAAAAAAAAATAGAGTTACCAGCAGTACTGTGTAGACCTTCTGCAGATGCCTCCAGGCATGCCAAGCAAGACTGACCCCTACATCACATCTGGAGTTCTTGCACCATGATATGCAACTCTTCCTGCCTTGTGGGTGCATGACTGGCTCCTCTGCTGTGATCATGGGTACACTGGCCACCAAAGTCCCCTTCCCACAGGAGAGATGGGACCTGCCCCTGTGCCCACACTTTGTGGTGTTTGGCAGTCACAGGCAGAGGGGAGTGAGGAGTGAGCAGAGAATTAAGTAGCAGAAAAAGAGTTGGAATATAAGCAGATTGGAAGCAACCTGCAGCAAAGGGCAAGAGAAGAAAGATGAAGGGAATCAAAGACAATTCCTAAAGAAAACAGAAGATGAAAAGATGAGCTCTTCCAAAGAGAGGAAAACACCATTTCTCAGGTGGGTTAGCTGGTGCCAGGGACAAAGCTCCCAGTCCCTGATGCTAGGTGTAACTGAACAAAGGTTACAGCTACATGGCAAAGATGCAGACATGACACTGATTTCTAAGCCAAGGTTTTTTGCTACCTGAAATGGCAGCATTACTTCAAAAATTCAGTATTATTTTCTGCATTGTGTTTTAAACACAGTTCAAATGCATCACAGTTCAGATGCAGTTTAAAACACAACCACCAACTACAACAAAACAGAATTGCAAAAATTATCTTTTACCTGGGGAGGAACAGTGCAATAGAGAGAATTTAAAAATGTAGTAATTGCTGCCTGGAGAGTGGCAATGCCTGCTGGTTTGGGGCATCCCAGTTTGTGGAAAGATGCCCCGTTAATATCAGAAGGTAAAAAAGGCTTTTTGGGTTAGAGCAAAAGTTTGCCTTCTTACTCTACTTCTGACAGCAGCCCAGAGCAAATGCTATGGAAAACAGTGTCAGAATGGTGCTAGGAAACAGCCATCACTCCCTGGCATGGCTCTTTGGCAAATCCACAACTTCTGCTGGGGCAGCTGGTGATATTGTTCGGTTTGTATTGTTGCATACCTCAACAAAAGTGGAGCCACAGGCTCTGGAGTGGTGAGGCCCTTTGACTGTGCTTCAGCAGACCCTGGGAGTGGAAATTTGGGAAGACTCTGGCTCTTGCCCTTGTAGACCAGGGGTTCAGCCCCTACAAAGGGCACCTCAGAGCATCAATTCTATTGGGAATTTACTTCTGAGAAGTGGTGTTAGCATGGAGAAAGATGTCTTTTCCAGCACATTAATTTCGTGGGGGAAAAGGTGTTTTAGGTTAGGGGATTGCTGGTGTAAAAAAGAGGTTCCATCTTAAAAGAGCTCTTTATAGGAGAGGCAGGGCTGGTGAGTGGCAGTAGTGGACATTGAATGTGAGCTCCTGGGAGGGGGCAGCATCAAGGACAGGGTCCTCAAGTCTCAGAAGAGCTAGTGAATTATTTTCTTCCCCTTTGGCAACCAGAGGAACTCTGCAATATTTAAGAGCTTGGCTAGAGCAGAAATGAAGGGCTGAGTCACATTCTGGGCCCTGTGCTCAGGCATCTGAGAAGATGCCTTCAGTGCTCATTGCAACAGCCTTCAAAAGGACTCGACTCCCCTGAAGCTGATAATGTCTGTGCAGTTTCAAAACAGACCACCAGTAAGGTAATGAAGGAAGCCAGTGGAAAAATACTGGCAAGAGATAACAGATTCATCTGAAAAGCCATGTCCCCCTCCAAAAAATTGCTTAGAAGTGGGGAAGAAAAGGTCTTCATTTGATTCAGTGTCGTGCATCAAGTCAAAAATGCCTATGACATTTTGGAAATGCCGACAGCTTGGGGAAATGGAGTGACTTGCCATGACCTCCGTCCTGCTTGTCCCAGCAGGGATGAAAGGAAGAACCCCATAACATTTCTGGAATTGTTAATGCCGCTGCTCTGCAAAGGATTGAGCGTGCTGGGCTGCAGTGTATGCTGAGGCAATGCCTGGCCAGGAGGATTTGGCTTGGAGGCACATGAAGGCAATCCCTCATATGGTCAAAGCTCATATCCCAGCAGCATCCCAACTTGGAAGAAAGAGGACTGACTGGAAGGACCTCTACTGTTCTACTGCCAGCCGTGGGGGCTCATACCTGGCTGCTCTACACAGGAAAGAAAAGAGCTGACAATGAGCAAGAGGCTGAAAATCGTGTTTGCTTTTGCTCCAAGGCTTAGTCCTCAGAGGACAAGATATGAACTGTTATTTTATGAAATGATTGTGTGGATGAGTATGTCTGTATCAGTACTCTGCCTTGCCTCACTCTGAGTCATACCGCAGCAGGGCTGAATAAAGATGGGCCCAGGCTGTACTGCTCAGATGCAGACAAAGGCTCGTGGCTCTCCACTGTGAATGTCTTGAGATTAGCAAGTAATACAGGTTTTTGTGGAGACACTTGCAGGAGCAGAGGAAGAGGCAGCTCTTTGCTCAGCCTGGCAAAGAGAAAAGGGATCCTGTCCCGTTCTCGGCTGTGTTTGATGACCTGGAAAGGCTCGGGATGGCCTTGGGGCAGCCCGCTCCCCAAAGGACAAAAGGAGTCTTCAGGTTTTTTCGGTCTTCAGTGTTTATTAATTTTTTATCTACAATATCTTCTCTCGGCCCGACAGAAGTCCGCACAGCACGTCAGCCATGAGCACACTGAGTGCCCTCAGGGCGGTCAGTTATCTTTATACCCAAACTACATATAAGATATTTACCTTTTCTCCCCAATACCTTTCACCCTTATTGACAAGTGCACATTTAGTAAGAACCAATCTCAAAGTGCCACCACCACCACAGAAGATGGATGACAAGAAGAAGAAGAAGGAGGAGGACAGGACACGCCCTAATTCCTCCATCTTGTCTCCCTAGAACCCCCTGTACTGAGATTCTAAAACCTGTGTTTCACACTATAATTAATCTATCTCTTCACCATTTATCCCCGTGTGATCCTCCCATCCTCATACAGGTGTTGTTTCCTGTGCAGGATCAAAGTCCAACCACCAGACACTTCTGGCCACGTTCCAGGACCTCTGAGCCCCCCAAAGGTTGTCTCGGTGACTCTGCACATCAGGACTGCTGTGCTGAGATCCCACAGGATCCCATGCCTGGAGGGAGCCAGCCCAGCCCCCATTGCGTGAGGTTGGTAACTCCTTAGGCAGTGAGTTGTTGTGTTTGAAGGGTCCTGGTGGCAGCATGGGAGCATCCTGTGGCTGGCCTAGGCATTCACCTGAGTTGGAGTGCTCAGCTGGAGTGGAAGACTTGCATTTTCCAGCTCCTCACCTGCCTGGTACAGACCTGGGTCTGCTACATCTAGAGCGAGTCTATATTCCATTTATCTGAGCAGATCTACAGCAAGGATTTGTGCCAAAAGCAAGTCTTCTAATGAACAAAAAAGTGTTTCAGCAGAAACCTGAAACCAGGTATTTGGCTGGAGAGAATGAGACATGCTCATTACCCCAACTGGCTCTGCGGCTCTTAATGTTGGGATAAACAAGCCCCTCAACCCAGCCTTTCCTTTGCTTTATCCCTGTGACAGCTCTGCATGCTCTGTAGGCCAGGGAGAGACCAGGGATATTCCCACCCCACAGAGTCTGGAGGCACCCCAGTGGCCCCAGATACACACAGCCAGCATCCAAACACAGAGCCCTCAGGTAGAGGGGAAGGTACAGTTGGCAGTGCTGATTTATCCTGGGGGAGGTTTCCCCCCTGGAGCCAGAGACATGCAGTACCTTGAATGATGCATAGTAATGGTATTGCAGCCATCAGAGCAAATTCCTTCCTCAATGTAAGAAAGGAGTGGTGAAATTCTGTTTCTAAAATTAGGGAGAAATTTCTACGTCAGCCAGAGTCCTTCGGTGAGCATGTTACAAATGATTGCCCAAGTTGTGATCAGAATAAGCAGTGACATTACAAAAGTCAAGACTGCTATGCTGTCTGTCCCTACCTGACCTCCTTAAAATCTGAGAAATATAAAAAGTTGGGGAACTAACCTAGGCCTTCAAAGAAATGCTGCTCTGAGTCGTGACGAGCAGGACCTTGCTTTACTGGAGGAACTTGCTGGTACCTGTGTGACCCCAGCAGAGCTGCCCAGAACTGGGAAGTATTCTTTGCCAAGGCATCAGCTTCAGTGATGGCTGCAGCAAAAGGGGCCAGAAATTAGCCAAAAGTTGTTTAACTATCTGTTACTTTTTTTGCTTGTATGATTTGATGGAGCAGTTAAGACAGGCTAGGTCACATCCACAAGCTACAGGCAGTTTATATTAACAGCAGGACAGAATAACAGCACATTAAGGTTCGTTTGTTCGGGTTTTTTTAATTTAATAGTTCTGAAGTTCCTTTTTTTCAATAATAATTTTTATTACATGGAAGTTACAATCAGCTTAGCATAAAACTGTTAACTTCTAAGACAAGATTTACCAATCAGTCTTTTTTTATATCATGTGGATATTTTATTGGTCTGCTATGTTTCCCTTTTGGAGTAGTTAAGATTTTAATATCATTAGCCTAATATTTAGTCAGAATATATATTTTATATCCTAATAAAAATTACAGTGAGGCACTCACCTCATAAGTCACGATGTGTCCGTCCTTCGAGACATTATACATTATTACCAGGCTTGAGGAAACTAGACATTATAAGATGTAGCACCACATCATATCTCAGAATAGGTAAAATCTGCACCTCACGCTCAAATGAGAGATATTTTAATGACTGGCCTTTGGGTATTGAAGGTTTGCCTATATTGGGAAGAGGATGCTATAAAGTTCACAATTTAATATTGCTTCATGCTTAGGGACCAATTTAAGGCTTGCTCTAGGAGAAAATAAAATTTTCCATTTTCTACCTCTGTTTCTCAACTCTCTTCCTCTCACACCCTGTCTCAGGTTCCCTGCTCCATCCGTTTCCTAGCCCTAAACACTGGCTGACTCCTCTTCTCTGGGAGGTAAGATTTGGAGCTGAATGGCTTCCACACGAGGGTCCAGCTTTGCCCCATGCACTGCTGCTGTAGAGAAGGAACTTCATGAAGTGCTTCTCTCTATATTAATAAAAACTGTGACTGCAAAAGACAAAAGAAATGATAATTGCCTTTCATCCTAGATGTAGACAGCCTCAGAAATTACCCTGAAAGGCCTTGAATCAGTAAACAGCAATTACATGAACTCTCTCTGAGGGAGAAGGTGATGTCATGGTAATTTTGAATAAATAAAAGCACTTGAAAATTTTAAGAGCTGAAGCAATTTTACACTGTCATCCTTTCAGATTTGACTATTCATATGTTGCGTTTCAGCTCAATAAGGCCGTTTCAGAGGGAGCTGACTGCAATGATTTGTGGTTTTTTCCTCATCCTCAGCCTTCTTCTGAGTTGTTAGGTCTAATCCACCATGCATGACCTAGACTTCTCCCCAGGCACTTTGCTTGGCCTTCACCCTCTGCTGCTTGAACCCTTTCATGGCATTGCCAATTCCCAGCCTTGCCTTTTCTGGCAGGCTTTCCCCTCTTCAAGGAGCAGGCAAACAGCTACCCCATCATAGCTAGTCGCTGCCCCATGGACTGAGGATACCTCTTTGGCTTGCCACGTGACTTTCTCTGCATGCCTCCTTCTTCCCTCCCTGACCATGACTCTGTGCTCCCTCGCCCCACAGCACAATCTCTGGGTTTCCCCCACCTTGGTGTCTCCTGACCCCCACAGACAAGGAACCCAGATCTTCACTTAGGCAATCACTCTCTACCTTCCTCAACTCCTTCTGCTTTTCCCCACAGCTGCCCATTTGCCTCCTCTGCATATCTGCCTTCTGCTAAAGGGGACACCCCCATGTGGGCCTCCTCTGTAATCCATTTCTCCATTACCATCTCGCTAGCCTTTGACCACAGCAGCTAAATTTCTTGATTGCTCATAGATTATGTTGTTGGACGTGATTGCTGTGACCATCTGCTCTGATCTCCAGTATAATTTAAGCCACAGGTCTTCTCTGAATTATTTCCTGCTGTCTTTTTTATAAATAGACATTCAAAAATGCCAACTCTTAGCTCGTGCTTTCGGATGATGGAGGAGCCACCAAAAGTGTTAGCTGTTTGTTGCTCTGCTTGCTGCTTATTATTAAAAATACATGCTTTATTTCTAGACTGAATTTGTCAGCTTCAACTTCCAGCTGTTAGATCCAGTTACATCTTTATCTGAAGAGTCCTCTTTCCAATTTCTGTTCCTCAAATAGATGCTATGATTAATTCATCTCTTAAACTTTGTGTTGTTAAAATTAACTGTCTGAACTCCTCTGTACTTCTGCTGTATTTTCCCACCTCTGATTTCTCTCCAGTACCTTTAGTTCATATTGTTCTTGCACTGAGTGCACCACAGAAGGGTACAATAACGTGTCTAGTCCTAATTGATATTCTGTATATTGAAAGAGAATGTTTACTATTCTTTGTGTCAGCTACAGCTTGGGAAAGATGTCCCCCCCCTTCAGGGAGTATATGCTACAATATTTAAGAGTGATCCAGCAACCACGGAGAAAGAAAAACTTTTATCTTTGCCCTTGCAAGATGTAAATCACCTTGAAGGCTTCAGATACCTATCAGTGAGGCATCCTGCTTCTTGTTCCCACACTGTCACCTAAACTACAGCTGAAAAGGCTTTCAATGCTATTTTCTACATTCATTCAATACATCATGAGTCCCAGCTCATTTTTAAATACACCATCATTATATAAATACAGCTTGTGCTCTTTTCCTGTATATGTAGGACTTTACGGCCGGTAATATTTTGGCATGTACTTTTTCCTTGCATCCAGCTTACAGATGACACAAATCAGTCTCTAGTTAGCACATTTTGAGGTTCTTACTGTTTCATTAACATTGTGGGAGATTATTCTACATTTTGTTCCAGATCACTGGCAATTGTTTTGAATAGCGTATGTACAAAAACTAAGTTTCATGGAACATCTGCAAATCCAGGCCTCTATGTAAACATCTTCTCATCTGCAACTGCATTTTCAGCTCTCCAAATTAACTACTTTCTCACATCTTTTATCTATCACAAGGATTTTGTGCCTTCCTCGTTCCTCACTCAAAATGCTAAGAGGTGCCACCCAAACATCTTTCAGAACACTGTTATTGCAAACTTATTCTCTATCAGTTGGAATTTAACTGAGTTTTAAAGAATAAAATCACATGTTAAAAATTTTTTGAAGCCTATGCTTTCCTTCCTTCCTTCCTTCCTTCCTTCCTTCCTTCCTTCCTTCCTTCCTTCCTTCCTTCCTTCCTTCCTTCCTTCTCCTTCCTTCCTTCCTTCGCCCCTTCCGCATTCGCCACTTCCGCCACTTCGCACTTCTGCACTTCTTCCTTCCTTCCTTCCTTCCTTCCTTCCTTCCTTCCTTCCTTCCTTCTTCCTTCCTTCTTCCTTCTTCCTTCCTTCCTTCCTTCCTTCCTTCCTTCCGCCACTTCTTCCGCCCTTCCTTCCTTCCTTCCGCACTTCCTTCGCCACTCCTTCCGCACTTCCTTCCGCCACTTCCTTCGCACTTCCTCCTTCCTTCGCCACTTCCTTCCTTCCTTCCTTCCTTCCGCCACTTCTTCTTCCTTCCGCCACTTCCTTCCTTCTTCCTTCGCCACTTCCTTCGCCCCTTCCTTCCGCCATTCCTTCCTTCCTTCTTCCTTCCGCCACTTCTTCCTTCCGCACTCCTTCCCCCACTTCCGCCACTTCTTCGCCACTTCCTTCTTCCTTCCTTCCTTCCAAAATTAATTCACTATCACCTATTTGATTATTCTGCAAAAGATCAGTTCAGTTTCACAGGACTGGTACCATGGGATCATCTCATTTGCCTTTTTTAATATTTCGATATTTTTGGCTTCCCTCCAGTGCCCAGATCTTCCCCAGTGTTTTGAGATGCATTGAAAATTGACATTACTAATGCAGAGAGCCATTCATCAGCTCTTCTGAAGCTGTTGATTACAAGTTTTCTAGATTTTAGAAGCCCAGAGAGAATAACTGCTGTTTAACATTTTCTTTGGTTACTTTTGGAATAAAAGGTATTCTGCACAGCTTTAAAAATCACTGTGGTGTCTGTCTTTTTCTAAATACAGAACAGAAGGTACAGCTATTAAATGCCCTTTTTTGCATTCCTTCTGCTGCTGAACCAGGAAAGTGGTTAGGATTCCTTAAAATCTCTGCCTTGTTTCCATTGTTTTCCGCTTTCTGAAGAGGCAAACCTGCTGAAATTGTGGAGTTTATTTGGCTAGAAATCTGGCACGTACATGCTGGGTCTCAGGGGACAGTGATACCTACATCTAATGCTAATGAACTCACTGATCAGCTTAGCTCTAAAGGTCAGATCAGTCCAATTTGAATCAGGAAACCTCCATAGACTGATTTTTGAAAAGGGATTTCTGGTGGTTAAAAAAAAAGAAGAAGCAAAAAAAAATACTTATTTTTCCAAAGGAATGTTTCTGAAATGGTTCCTTTTGTTGAAAACTATGTTGTTGGCCAATGCTCAACCTTTATTCATCTATATTGCATGTTCTGCATGTGCCTACAATACAATGTTGGCAAGTATTAAATATTCATCTTTGCTTCTAAGGAAAGCTGTCTGAAAAGAGTTTGGTTAAATCTCTGCTCTGCTTAAAGCTTGCACTGGCTCTAAATGAAAAGTAAATTCAAGACTAATATGTCACATAGCCATGTAGCACCACTGTCATCCTCAGGGACTAAAGGCAAAAAATGCAAGTCTCTCTTTTAAATGGTTTCTGAATCATTTTGAAGTATTGCATCATATGTTCCCATCAGGAGTAGCATAAGTCTCAGAACAGTCTTTGCTTATAGAAGGTTCACATCTGAATTGCTGGGCCATTTGGATTAAATTGCATTTAACTGCTTAGCAGAGCCAATGAAGGTGCTAAGGGAGTTGCTAAAAATCTTTATGGCAGTAGGAGTTTGCTCCACTGTGTCTAAATTGCTAGCATGAAAATCCTCACACCACTCATGGAAACATGCCTGGTTAAAAGAAGCTACGGATAATGGATTTTATGAGCAACCACTCCAATTGAGAACAGCTATTTTGTTTCCTAATAGCCATCACACATTTGTTAAACTAGACCTGCAAGCTAGAAGGAGTTTCTTCTCTGTGACAAGTGATAAGAATCAGCATAATAGAGATATTGCTGGGGGGAAAAAACCCAAACAACCTCCTGAAGTTCTTTGGTGTTTTGTGGGGTTTTTTTTATATGGGTGAGAATTTTTTATTCCTCTTTCAAAACTAATACTCATGGTAAGACATGCAATACAACTGGAAATTTCAAAAGTTGAGAGGCAGTGGCAAAAGAGCAGATTGTAATGGAAAATCTGTGCAGCCTGACATGCAGCTCTAATGACAGCTTGAGTACTTGTGTGGCAGAATTGTGTACCAGCATACCTATGCTTTATTAGTGTTTCATTTTTATTCTATTTTCATGCTGAAGCCCCACGTTAAAGCCCTAGCTGCAACCAGTCTGTATGCTACGTGCTCGCATGTACAATGAGACAGGTATTCTGCCAAGAGGCTGGTTAAAATAAACAGCAGAGGAGGCAGAGCGCATAACTCCTTACAGAGGAGAGGAGAGGAGAGGAGAGGAGAGGAGAGGAGAGGAGAGGAGAGGAGAGGAGAGGAGAGGAGAGGAGAGGAGAGGAGGAGGAGAGGAGAGGAGAGGAGAGGAGAGGAGAGGAGAGGAGAGGAGAGGAGAGGAGAGGAGAGGAGAGGAGAGGAGAGGAGAGGAGAGGAGGAGGAGAGAGAGAGGAGAGGAGAGGAGAGGAGAGGAGAGGAGAGGAGAGGAGAGGAGAGGAGAGGAGAGGAGAGGAGAGGAGAGGAGAGGAGAGGAGAGGAGAGGAGAGGAGGGGAGAGGAGAGGAGAGGAGAGGAGAGGAGAGGAGAGGAGAGGAGAGGAGCCACTGGTTTGGCTCACCTCCCCAGACAGAAGCAGGAGCTGCACTGCACAGGCAAAGCTGGATGCTGAGGGGAATGTTCATTACCTGCCAGGATTTCATGAGAAAAGAGTCTCAGGATATAAAAGGAGCAGAACAGAATTTGTACATTGTTATTTGAGCAGAGTTCAGCACAGTCAATCTCCCCTCCATAATTTTTATGCCCCATGACAATGTGAGTGTTTACCACTGTTGCTGGTCACCATAGCTCTGGCCATGACAATTTGCAGCTACTGACAGTATACAGTGACCACTCTGTAAAGTGATCAGAGTTTTACAGTTTCTAGAGTGCATTTGCTGCTTATGGGAATGTGAAATACTGGACCTTGGGGCCTTTAGGAGAGCCCAGACTGAAGGAAGTTCCTCATCCTTCGGTGACAGGCAGTGGCTTGAAATGAAAAAAATAAATTCAAACTGAACAGAAATGTGTCTTTTGAAAGCAAAGGCTTAACCTAGGCATCCTCCTGGATGATGGGGCTCCCTTTTGACCTGGTGTTGTGCAACTGTATTTGATAACAGCAGACCCAGACATACATGGCAGCAGAGGAAAAGGAGGCATCAAGCTTTCAGGCCTGGACTTGGAGCTGGGAGGAAGATGAGACGTTGCATATATCAGGTCAACTGATAGAGCAGACCTCATTTCTCTACTAGCAGCAAAAACAGTGTGGTCCTTCCAGAGCCAGGACCAGGCAGGGGCACTTCTGTGGGCACACTCTTTGGTGTAAGAGCTAGAGGGGTAAGGTCACTGAGAAACCAAGCGACAGAGAAACACAATATGAGACATAAAGATGTACGGTGAGAGCTGAAATGTCAGAATGAGCAGGAGCCTAGAGGCACGATGATGGGTTTTGTTCACTTGCAAGGATGGTGAGGAAGTTCCACAAATAAATCACTATCTTCAAAGCCAAATGGTAATTTCTCGGTATGAGAGAATTAGGGACCTTTCACTCAGTTTTGTGTTGCAGACATCAGGACATCCTTCTCAGGTTGAATTTTTCTGTGGAATGTGTGCTGATCTCCAGAATGGAGGCTTTCTTCCTACCGTCTGACAGTGCCTCCTTAACTTTCCATGGAATGTTTCTGAAGGCAACTCATTTAAAGAGTTCAATCACCAACTTTGTACTATCTGTAGAAACTCACAGTTGAAAATGTTGGCCTTTGGGCTTTGCATTCTCTCTAAGAGAATAGTATTTAATCTGTCATAAATTTGTGGGGCTGAACATCAACAAACATCCTCAATATTAGAAAATCTGCAGTTCACAATATTGAAAATATCCCAGATGTCAAAGGGCTGAGATGGTTACATTATTATTTAAACACTGAAGCATATAGGACTGCATGTGATGATTCTACAGTCTTATTCAGAAGTCTTGGTGTTCCGCATCCAGATTTGTTGCAAATCAGATATGAACAGCTATGAATGTGAGTGTGTTAAGCCATTATGAATTGCTGCTGTGGAGATAGCTATTTATCATTGCCTCCCACTGTGAGAGTGGAATAAGCAGTCTGAATGTCACATATACTGTATTTATAATGCTGTTTTAAGGTCATCTCTGTGTACAGATGCTCTAGACAGAGGAACTTAAAAGTACAGATGTGTCTGTTGCGAGGAGCTAAATAGATTTGAGATTATTATTTTGTAAAAGCTGTATTTTAGCCAGAAACACTGCTGCAGCTACTCTGTCCCTGGCAAGTTTCCAGTCACCAACAGCTGGCAATTAGCACTTACACAAAGATGCCTAAACATTGTCCAGCCAAAGGCTTCAGAGGCACTTGCCTGGAGCTTGAGGGCTGCACCTATTTTACATAAAATGGAGCAGATTGTGGCTGATTTAATCTTTCCAATGGAGCTATGGCCCACAAAAGCTTCTGCTTCTGGCATGCTTTGCTGTACCCTGATCAAACCATTGCCCTATTGTGGAATTCAATGGGCCACATTTAGCCTCAAGGTTGTATTCTGGTTTTCCGTGAATTATGTTAACTACTGACAAAGCCCACAAAGCCTTTCAAGCCAAGTGTGGAAAGGCAGCAGTTAATCACATCTCTTTGTACTCAAAGAGGGGAAAAGACTTTGCCAAGATATAATAGAAGTTCAGATGATATAATTTTAACAGTAACTATGAACAGACTGCTCATCATTTGCGCTGCACATTATGCAAGAGAGAAAGTTTCTGACCTGAAAATGTACAAACTCATTATAAGGCAAGAAAAGACTTTTATGAGTCTAATTTGACTCATAAAACTCCTGAAGAAGAAGCCTGGGGAAGAAAAAATGCCAGTCACTGTGAAAGACAGATGGTGATGTCAGTCCCCACCTGGAAGAGTAAGGGATGATCCTCTCTTGGACTGCACTCGACATTGGGGATCGTGGGGCTGGGTTCACCCTCCCAGGCTGGAGATGGACTGAATCCATGGCTCCTGCTGGCTGCATGGGTGGTGTATTGCTCTTCCCCTGTTTGAAGCGAGGTGTGGGCGCTCTGCCCCAGCCATATTTTTGCAGGAAAGACTGGCACTCCTCCTCCATCCCTCCCCCAGCTGTCCTGTTGGAAGGGTTGCTTAGCTATCTAACGCAAAGGAGAATTACAGACTGTGAATCCTGGTCTGACAGATTGACTTCCCTGCAGTCTGGAAATAGATGTCTGAACTCCTGAGAGGGCTATGATTTAAAAAGCAGCCTTTTCCTCAGCGTGTCCCAATGGCTAGCCCAGACACCTCCTGGTCACAGTGCAGGCTGCTGTGATGTGCCTCAGGGACTGCTGGCTCTGCACGTGGTCCGAATTCCGGTCAGCCAAGAAGTTCATGCAGGCAGGAGCCCGAGCTTGGCACCCCCAGGCTCTGTTTGTGTTCTTATAAAATCTGTCACCATGCAGAAGGGTAAGCCCAGACACGTGGCTATGATGTTTAAGACAGGCTGAATGTTTAGAGATTCTCACCTGACTTTTGCTTGGTTTGGCAGATGTGCCTATTTTACACAGCCACTTCTTCCTTTACAGTGCTAAAATATATACAGACGCCATATTCAGTGCTGATAAATGTAAATTAGTGCTCAAGAGAGAGTGTGCAAACTTAATTCCATGTGCCTGACTAGTTCCAAAACTTAATTCCGTTGACTACAGACTGTTTCTACCTTTCAGGAGATCTAGAGGACAGGGAGAGAGCACTCCTGAAATGGCAGCTCAATATTTGGAGAGGTCAAGAAAGTAAATAGAGCATAAGGAACTAGGAAAAAAGGAAAGAGATAAGAAATCATGATCCATTTTTATTCTCCTGAATAAATACAGGGTGTACTTGCATTTTTTAAACTGAGTGTACATCTTGTAGCCCCATCAGCCTGGCAGAAAAGGGAATATTGCAGTAAGAGAAGATGAAGTAAATCAGTGTATGAAAAGGATGTGTGAAGACACGTTAAGTATAAGGGGACTCTTAGCCTAGAAAAAGGGTGGCCTCAGGAGAACATTACAGGAGTCTGTAAAATCATCAGATAACTCAAATGGGACATTTGTGGAACTCATCACTTCAATCACTTCATAATGTCTTGGACAATAAAAAAATTAGACCAACTCACAGAAGGTGAATCTATTGTGGGTTATCAAATACAGGGATACCATTTGTCACTCCTGAAGTATTGAAGGTGCAGGTCACTGGGGATGAGAATGAAAAATCAAGGCTCGAGCTCTGCACATCTGTCCTGTTCCTGCATTCTTTCTCTAAGCATTCCTTGCTAGGAGATGTGACACTAACAACAGCAGACACAGAGCTGAACCCAATTTATAATAACCCTCCAATTCTCTTTTGCCTTTCTTGAAAAGGCTTCAAAGGGGAGAAAAATATCAGTTGAGACAGCTGGTTGCATCTCTTCCTACCTAAAGAAAGAGGTTATTCTCCAGATATGTTGACCTTTGCTTGAATGTGTTGGCCTTGTGCATTGTTTTCTAAGGTAGATACTTCAGAAAACACTTCTACATACAAACATGCCACATGATTTTCTTTCTTCTTGCTTGCAACAATTAAATATGTAAAAATGATCCCACAAAAGCATACCGAAACGAGATCCCCCTGAGGGGCAGAGGTTTAGGATAGGGAGACAGGAAGAGTCAAGTACTTTCCCAAGCTTATGCATGCTCTGTAACAAAAGAGGGAGCTCCAGAAATCCTAACAGCCTTTACTAAAGTCACCACTGCCTCTTCACCACCGCCACATGCAATACACTTATCTTCCATCCCTCTGGTTGGAGTAGACAGACATTTGTTTTGTTACCAAATGTTCAGACTGTCAGTGCCTCAGTGGGTCCCTGCTGCTGCACAGGAGGTATTTGTGTCATGCTCCCTCCGTGCATCCCCTGCACCCCAGAGCCAGGAGCTGCTGCTGCTGCCACTGTGCCCAGGGCACCCTCACCAGCGTGGGACAGAAAACCCATACCCGAGCACCCACAGCTGCTGGCATTAAAACCTCACCTTCCCACTGTCAGCAGGACACCCAAATCACCTCTGCAGCTGGAAGAGGGATGATATGAACCTTTTGTGGTCAGTGCTGATTTAACTCTTGGAGGTAAAGAAAAGCTCAGAGTCAAGCAGAAGGAGATTTTTATCTCTTGTGAATCAGGGTGTTGGTGGAAGGAAAAGGAATATTTTAATGAATTATTCACAACTTCTCTCCCCCTTGGAAAGGGCTAAGGAGTGGAAATAGGCTTCCTGCTGAACAGGTTGAAAAGAACTCTGTTTTTCAGAAGGACTGAGCCACCTTTCTGCTGAGCACAAGTAATTCAATGCTGGGACATGCTCTAAAAGCATAGTGGTAATGGTGGGGGGAGGGAGAAAAGTTAGTTGCTAGCAGTGCACATCTTAAAGAAAAATAGCAACCAGATGATGATGCAAAGTGTAAAAAATGTGTCGATAGAAATCCTCACAGCTTCACATGCCAAGATTATTTCATCAATATTTGGATGAAAATGCATTGCCTTGTCCTGATGAAGGGCTAAACTCCTTGCAGGGACTCCATTCTTCCAGTGAAACTAATTTTCAGAGTCCCACTTGGACCATGATTTCCCAGGGACAAGCTGAGGACAGTGGCAGCTGCTCTGTGGAATGGGAAGGGTGTCACAGGGGCACTCTGGAAGCTGAATTCCTGGAGTAGAGACAGGCTGCACAGGCTCAGCCTCTTGTACCAAACTGTCACAGTGATCTAATTACTGCAAGTGAAGTGTGACATCTGGAGAAGTGCCCGAGCTTCAGAGTGACTTAGGCAGCCAGTGAAGCATGCCCTGCACAGCTCCCCACTGCTGCACTCACCTGCCCGGCCGTCAGCTGCAAACACAAGTCTGGTCACCAGCCGTGGGGCTGGGTGCTGCTTTTGGCTGAAAATGCAGTGTGTCATGCTTGTGATAAAAAACAACCTCCCTACAGGACTTCCCCGTTCACTCCAGCAGGGAGGCATTGATTAATGAAGGGCACACGCTTTGGTGTGAAGAGGCGGCTGATGCCTTCCATGCAGCCAGGAGTAAGACACTGTTAGGAGTTCTCAAAATTACAGGAGAAAATTTCCACATATCTCAGGAAATGTATTGCAGTCACCATGAGACAACCTTCTTCTGGATCTCATTAGGATGGGTGAAGATGAATTAATCACTTGTCTGGAAGCACTGGTTGCCTAGGGATCAGTGATCCTGATTGCATTCACTGTGGGCAGACAAAAGATGGTTGCTGTTTGGTTCTTCAAAAGGGCTAATTTCCCAAAGTTAAAGAAAATTACCAGTAAAATTAATTGGAATGAAAGGTGTAGAGAAAGAAATGGGAATCCTTTAAGAGAACTAATTAGCTGGCCAGAAAGCCACACTTTCACACTCCAGAGATAGGAGAGCTCTGGCTAACAGAGCTCATTGGCTCATCTGCAAAGAGAATGCAATTAGGAATAACAAATCAATATATCACACACAGAAAATAGATAGCAAGGGGTACAAATAAGTAGCTATTTAAATCACAAGGCAAGGAACAAAGGGAAGAACTAGAAATATAATGGAAACAAACACATGTAGACAAGAATAAGGCCACTTGCTAGATAGGGATGATAAAATTGTTAGCAATAATGTGGAAGAGGCAAAAAAGGGAATAAACAGTCTGCAGGGAAAAAAGCAGAAAATGGATACATATTACATGAAGCTGAGTCATTTAACAGAGTTGTCAGGTGTTGTGTCAACATTTTTTTGGCAGATTTAATATTAAAATTTCACAGAATATGAGACAAGCCACAGAAACAATTTGAAGGCTTAGCTACAAGGGCTATTTTATTGCAAAATATTTTCTTCTTTTGCAGGCATAAAATTTTATTTATTTGGCAGAAAAACATGAACCAATGGCTGGAAACTGAGTACAAAGTGTATCTTCCTAACAGTGAGTATAATTAACCATTGAGAAAACTAGAGAAAATCAGTGACCCTCTGGAAAACAGGTTTTGGGCCCAGCCGTGTTTGCTCTTCAGCCCCTGGTCAATACTCATGAGGGGCTGGTGAGCAAAGGAAGATTGCTGGGTTTCATCAAAGCACTAGGGAGGAAATAGATTTCTCCAGCAGCAGAGGGAGAGTGGTTTGTGGATTTTGGTTGTGTGGACTGACTAAAGCGTATCCACGTGACCACAAGCAGAGATCCTGAAACTAGAAGATCTGGAAGAACAAAGAGAAAAAACAGCTTTCCCCTGAGAAAACCAGGAGCTCAAAGCTGGAGGTATGCATGAATAATTGTTTAAAAGGTGCATTTTTCTTTGAGTAGCAACTAGTGTACTAGGCACTGGGAAAGGAAATGTTCATTTAAGGAGAAATAAAGTCAAAGATGTGCTTTGACCTGTGCAAAATGCAGCAGGGAGCTGGCTGGGGATAGGCCAATGCCACAGTTCACCTTACACCCTCTGAAACCTCAGCCTTCCTCATCAAAGGCTTGATGATGGCAATACATTTCTGGGTGTTCCTAGCTTGCTGGAACCAGGCCTTAAAGATTCAGGTTTGGGTGCAACCCAGTCTAGTTCAGTACAAAAACCATATGTACTCCTAGTGCTAAGCAAACCTGGCAATAAAAGCATTTCCTCCTCCTTGGTGAGGCAAGAGGGCACAAATGAACTCCAGCCTTTAAACATTTCTTCATCCTCAGCAAACACCCGTATTGAATAGGAGCATTATATGCTTACCATGAGCCATTATGAAATGTGGGGGTTTTATGCCCCAGGCACATAAGCAGGCTGTGACTGCTGGTCATAGTCCTGCTCATGAGCTGGGTGGGGACAGCATCAGCTTCTCTCTGGGCAGTGCTGACAGCAGCCTGCACAATCCATAGGCCGTGATTTTACAACAACATATCAAAATTAGGAGAATACTACACCATCTTATTTGCATTTTAGAAGAAGAAGAGGAGACAGAGTCTGATACTGATGTTTCTAAGAGCTTTTCTAGTCAATTAAGTTGGAAACAGATAAGGCACAAGAACAGGCGCAGAATGCAAACCAAGAAGTATTCAGCTGAATGAAAGGGGAAACCTGATAAGGAAAGGCAGAGGGTGAATCATATTAAGTACTCTTCAGGGTGGAAAAAATAGGCTGCTAGTTTGCTAAAGGAAGCATAAGAATTTTTTGGTTTGTAATGGTATTTTGTCATTTTATAATGAAGGGTGTTTTTTCACAATGGAAGCATCATACAGCAATGCACAAATATACAAATATTAAAAAATAAAGTGCCTACTACTTCTAAAACAGGAACCCAGCCTAGCAAGGCTGTCTCACAGATTACCTAGGAGCAGGATCAATGTGTTTAGAATTGGTCTAGTGTGAGCGAGGGTCTTGGACAAAGAAATGTGAAAGCACATCATTAGAAAACTTGCAGAATAGAATCCTAACCTTTCCCCTTCTAATCTCTGGAATGCTTCAGAAGGGCATAGGAAAACCTGTCATCAGTTTTGCATGTTTACAAAGACTCAGGGTATCATATGCTACAACCTCTAGCACTGATTTCTGCAGCACAAAATAATGTTTAGTGCCCTGGCATTGAAAGCATTGCACAGGTTACAGATCAGTAGTGGATCAGAATGCTGCATAGATTCCAAATGCAAAATGTCAACAAAATTCATAATATTTTCTAGATTGACAATGAAAAGTGGTTTGCAAACCTATACGGCCTGATTATTATTAACAATTTATTAAAGCCTGTGTTTTATGGATGGATGAGTGACTCCTGGGAAATGGAAGACCACGTGTACAGAAATTTGTATTCTGATGATGACTTGCAGTCCCTTGCTCTAATTGCTGGATCAGGCTTCCTGTGATGGGTGCAGCACGGTGGCTTTGTGCAATCAATGGTCCTGTAATTAGGAAGACGTGTAGTACTCTGGAAAATAGCCACACCTTTTCTGAAGAGATTTCTCTCATGGGTGTCACTGAGTTTAATTCACATCATCTAAAATCTCCCTGAATCCAGCCTGAATTTGATCCCATGGATATCTTAATCTGCAGAGCTTCGGCAGCTTCATTCATCAGTCATTGCAGGAAGAGTTATATTCATGCAAGGATGTCAGCACTTGGTTTGTGATAAGATGCAGCGAGGAAGTGAAATGAGGTGCAGTTATTGGCTGATAATGGCGCTCTTGACAATATATAACTGTGGTGTGGACAAATGAAATATGTTCTGTGAAAATGGGCTACTGTCCAACACTTGAAATAAATATTTTTGAAGTGCAAGTGGACCTGCTCTGTAAAATACCCCAGGACTATGCAAGGAATGTTAATCCATACTGGCCATCAGGACAACAACAACAGCAACAAAAAAAAATTAAAAGCCATGAACATTTTGTGAGTGTGGGAGGAAAAGCTGTTTTACAGCAATATTGTTTCCTTGCTTGAGAGTGGTCTGTGTTGTGTACATAATTTTCCTCAAGTTTCAGAATCAACTGCTCCTTTACATTGAACCTGTCAGTTTAATTACATATCCATCTCATCATGCTAAGCCAAATTTAAAAGGGCTCACCAGGGTGTGCTAATGAATAAGTTGGGTTTTTTTGCAGGGCAGTAGTGCTTGCAATAACTCCTCTGTTTTGTCAGGGTGACTTACTACAGTGCATGTATCCTGACATATTAATAATGGTTCATGTTTAAACAGTCCCACTGGACCCCTAAAAAGAGTGTGTAGTTGCATATTCTGCATCAAGTTAAGCCCACAGAGAACCAGAGATCATGGAGGCCATGCAGTGCTTGAAAATAGACACATTTGCTCTGTCAGAACAGGGCTTTCCCCTGAGGACTAATGATCACATCCAAGTGTTTTTTCCAGATCCTCCCAAATTAAATGAGTAAATATGGAATCAGGCTAGACAGCAGTGCTACTACACTCAGAGAGCTGCTTTCTCTGGCATGGGAGCACTATCAGTGGAAAGAAGTCAAGGAAACTTTCATTTTTAGAATGCAAGATTTTGTTTCATAAAAAGAAATTTTAAAATGCAAAATTATTCCAACTATTGCAAATATGTCACAAAACCTGTGTTTCTAAAAATGCATTGAGTCTGCAATACTGTCAGTAATAGTAAGCTGGAGAGACTTGGAGAGCTGTGCTCTTCTTTATCTCTTTAACAGGCATAGCTTCATTGACTGCTGCAATTATTTCTGATTGACACCTAAGTGAATTAGAAACATGTGCTGCACATCTTAACTGCACATGAATTACTGCTCTGTGCTAAGAAAAAAACTTGGAAAACCCCATTTTTCACCTCATGAGCCTTTCCCTTGTTCCTTGAGGCCATGAACTGAATTTATAAGTTCCCATAGGTGAAGCCACATCAGCTGCTGTAACATGGGACATCTCATCTTATTTTGCAAAAGAGTATCATCTAAGTGGATCTTTGGCTATTTTTTAAAGTGAGGTTTTTTTGTTTGGTGGAATTTCTTTTGTTTGTTTTGCATTTGTATTTTTTTTTTTCATTTTGTTGTTGTTGCTTTAGGTTTGGGTTTGGGGGGTTTTGGTGGGGTCTTTTTGGTGGGGTTTGTTTTTGGTTTGGGTTGTTTGGATTTTTTGGGGGGTTTTTTGCTTTCTGGATTTGTTCAACCTCTGAAAATATCTGAAAATTGATGCTCTGGGCAGACAGTCACAATGTCACTTTGCAAACACCATGCACTGTGAATTTTGTGATTTCAGAAACCTAGAGTTTTTAACCTTGGGAACTGAGCCCCGGCTCACACGTGTCAGCCCAACTTCATGCCCACAAGCCGTGTGTCCCTGTGTCTGCACAAGAGGCCAGTGCCTGGGACAGAGTGTGACCATGCCACCCAAGGAAGCCATGGGGTGTCTGCAGCCTCCAGCAGCAGCAGCAGGTCTCAGCTGCAGAGCAGAGAGCCAGCCTAAGGACCAAGGGGAGGAACCAGCTCTCCTGCACCACAGCTTTAACACCAGCTGGAATGGTGGCCCCTCTGGGATCCTGTGTATGTATAAAAACCAAAAACCAACACATCCCCACACACAGGATTGCCCCTTTGGGCGCTGCAAGCTTCAGCCAGCTGCCTGGTGGAGCTCCACCTCTGGCAGCAGTCCCAGCACCCAGGCATGGGACACTGATCCCTTCCCTCATCCTGGCTGGTAACGCCACCCATCATCCCACACTGCTGGGTGGGTAAGGCCAAGGCCAGCACAGGAGGAACCTTGTGCCATCCTGGGGAACTCCTGCACGCAGGAAGCGTGGGCAGAGTGAGAACTCTCCAGGGCTGGGCTGTGTGTGACAAGAGAGCACGGGGTGGCTTCTGTCCTAGCGCAGGTGCAGCACCAGGTGGTGCCAAGCTCCTCTGCCATCCCCAGCACCACCCTGCCTGCCTGTGCCGCTCCTTGCAGGTGGGGAAAACGCTGTGCAGGTGCAGGTGCAGTGCACATTTTCTTCTGAGCACTTTTGGGTGGCCTTGCCAGCTTCTGCTGCCCCAGGTCCCTCAGGTCAGGCTGCTGTCACCTCACGTGTGGACGTCCTGTCTGGGATCTGAGCTTTGCTCCTCTGTGGGATGTATTCTGCATTTCTCTTCTTGGTAAAATAAAAGGTATTTGTTATCTTGCCATTTTCCATCTGAGACATAATTTATGACAGACCATAGACAGTTCAGCTGTGCCCTCTGGATGTCTGAAACCTTTATAGTAAAAAAGAAATCAAACATATCTGAATGCCCAGTGAGGACACTTAAAATCAGCCACAACAATTTGATGAAATGTATTTAAACAGTCAAAGAAAATTTAGAGTATGGGATGATTCTTTTAACATACGTTCGCCAAAAACATTTTTCAATTACTGTGAAACTGGGGAGGGGGCAAAAAAACAAGAAAAAACAACAACAAGAAGAAGAAAACAGCAAACCAGTTTATTTTAAATGGAAAATTAAGGGGGGAAAATGGATTAATTTCCTTCTGGTATTTTTTAATTAAATATTCTGATTCTGGAGTACAGTTTTAATTTAAAAACTAATTCCATTTTAATGATTATATTTTAAAAGGATTAAATCAAGCAAGATTTATTTAGGTCCATAATATAACTTTTGCTCATAACAAAAGTAAACAGATTGTCAGTGTAAATAAAATATTTTTTTGAATTTTACTTGAGTAAAATCCCTGAACATTTTCCATATTCTATCAGTTGAATTAATTTTCTCCTCTTCTTTTTGTTTTTTTCAATTATGAATCTGAAAAATCAGCTGTCTGCTGAGCTGAACAGGGCAACAGATACTTTGGTCTTTTCCCCACACATGTACCTAGGTTTTTTCCTCTAATTTTACATAATCTGCACTGATACACAATCTTCATTGTTTGTATAGGATGCTAGTATGCATTAGGAAAGTAGGAGCAAGACCAATGGCTGAAGGAAGCTTCTGGAACTGGAAATGTTGACAGTGTTCTGGACCATTTTCAGAGCTTCTTTCACAATGTGTCTGCGTAGCCATCATCTCACAAAGAGCTTTTTGTGGTTTGTACCTAGAGGTGCCACTCGAATCAGTGATGCTACCCAGGGGGAGGTTGAGATGTTTTCAAAATGATGTAGATGTGTATTTTAATATGACCTACATATAAAAGAGGAACTAAATGCTAGAAGTGTCATGCTGAGAGGCCTTATTTCAATGGAATTTTGTCTCTTTAGGGAGAAAGATTTAACATATTTATTTCTGTAAGGTCATACTACAGGGAGTTAAGCTTGGGGAAATGTGAGAACTAACTTCAGGTTTTAAATCAAATTTCAATCCTTGTGACTTCAGTTCTGCCAATCTGTGTCTGAATAACAGGACCCAACACTCTGTACAGCCCAAAAGGAAATACATTCAAAGCTGACAGTTCCTGCTAGTTTACAGCCACAGGCTTGTCAGATTGGACTTGAAATCTGACCCGAGCATACTCAAAATTCATCCCAAGTTCTCCTAATGCTGCCTGATGAATTTTGCCTGGCAGCAGTTTTTATTACAAGGGGATTTCTTGAAGTATGAGAAGTAGCTCCAAGCCATCTCAAAAGCAGTAATTATTTCAATGTTTCCTGGTTGCTAGATAGAATCCCATATCCTTGGAACAGTGCAAAAAAATTAGCAATTTTGTGTCAAGTCAGCATGACAACATTTTAGTTTTGTCACAGAAAGGGGCCTTGTGTAAAATGTGTTTAAGATTCAATGAAACACTTTGTCCAGCTCAAAACAAAATGTTTTCTTTCATGCAGGGCAGTTTTTATTCTTGCAAAATGAATGTGGGTCAGTGGTATTTAGCAAATCTTGTTTCACAAGATAACAGAGCAATTTCCCTTAGTTTCCTAAAGCTTTCCGCAGGAGGGAAAATTGGGAGGTGTGTGTGAAACTTTAACAAATTTGACTTCATTTGTAAACAGTTTCCTTTCATCTGAAGCTGTTTAATTTTTAGGTGAATAAACATTTCTACCAAACTGTTTCAGTCAGCTCTATTTGGAGTCAATATGATGTGTAAGCATTCCTCATCCTGCCAACTGCAGTGAAGTCCTGTGACTGGTTGCCCTGGGGTTAACCTGGGCTATCGATGGGGCAGATGTGCCAGAGGACTGCTAATTGCCTGATTAAAGCTCTTTTCCTGATTTTTGGGTCAAAATGAATGATCAAGTCTAAAAGGCTTGTGGTGTGAGGAAAGAAGAGCAAGATTTCTTGGGGCTTCCTTATATGCAGCTCACGGCCTCATGGACTCATTCCTTCAGAGGCTGATACAGGAATGAGTATCTATGCAATGAAGAATATGTTCAGGCTTTGCTAATTTTTTTTCCTATTACAATGGACTAGGCTTTATTTCAGGCTAAAATGTTGGCCTCAAGGAGCTCACTGTGGCAAGGTCAGAAGTACACAACCATGTGAGAGCTCTCTGTCAAGTTTAGAAAATATTAGTGGCATTTCATAGATTTTATTTAAATGTTTACCTTACTAGCAGATTCATTTAACAAAGTACCTCTGATGTGGAAGAACTGACCATTTCAGCTCAAGGAGCTGCATTTTGGTGGAGAATGAAGACAGGCTGTTGTGGCCCATACCTCTCCTTGGGGCAGGATGACCAGAGGCAGCTGACTGGGAGCCAGTTCATGGCTGGTGAGCAAGTTCCCAGCAAAGCCACGCAATGTAGAAACATCCTCTCTCTCAGACACATTAGTGAGGATCTTCAGCTTCACCCCATTGCATTATGTGAGCAGCTGGTGCAAAGCAACGCGTATTTGGCTTTGTTTTCGGATTTTGACGATGATTATATGCCAACAATGCAAATAACAAATTTATTTATGTACAAAAAACAATACTGATGTTGAGAAGAATCAGGTAAAACTCTCTCAAAGGTTCATAGCAAACAACATTTATACCTTTTTTCAGATGTTTCATTAAGCACAGTTTCTGTAGCTTTTTAAGCATCTCGCAAGTCTCTGAGGTTGACAAGTGAAAAGGATGAAAAACCATTCTAAGAGAATCTATTCTTGTCTTTCTCTAATGGCTTATAGATCCTGCTATTTCCATAAATGCTCTTTGAAGGGAAACTGTGGGGGATTTTAATGGCTTTTCGAGTTCATGTGGGTGTCACTTGCTTTGATGTATGCCAGGTAGAAAACAACAGTATGTCTGAAAGCAACAATCAATGGTGTTTAAGATGAATGGCAAGTACCATGTTTAGGAATACACTTATCTTGGGGTTATTGCACCCTAATCACAGGAATAACATTGAGTTACCACTGTTTTGTGTGTAGGGAAGAGTCTCTTTATTGCATTTTAGAGTACATATTAAAGATGTATGCTTTTATAAGCAAGATATTTTTTTCCCATTGACATGTTGCTTATTACCTCAAGTTTAAAAGAAGTGTTTTGGGACAATGATTGTACTCAAATCTAACTTAGACCCAGATTTTCACAAGCCTTTTGACAGGAAAAAGTCATCTGGAGTTATCTGGCTATGGGACAGAAAGGTTCTATAAAAGTGTTTTACTGTTGCAATATTCAAAATAAGCCTTAGTTGTAATACTTGTGGGAGAAGCTCTAAGCTCTAAGGTAAAATGATATTTGGAATGATTCTTGAATAATATTCTGTGAAGAAATAACTAGGTTGGGGTTTCTCTTTCAGTCTGCTCTCTGGCTGGGAGGGACTTCAGTTCTTACTTACTGTGTCCTTCACAGTGTGTCACGAGTGACTCTCCTTCCCTGGCTGTGCCACTGCCCCACTGGGCGCCACGGCACCATGTACTCACTTCTTCTAGCTTTGTTCATGAGTATTTGCCTCCTGTAAAAATGTATCTCATTTAAAACTAGGTCCATTATTTAATTTTTGTTATCACAATTGTGGGCCAGGACTTTGAGGACTGTGCAAAATAAGCAGTGAGAAACCAGACAGTACCTATGGTCTACAGAAGGCTGGATGTTTCAGCTACTTGACACAGAAGGTGAAACTTTGGGAAAAGTACTGTGTTGCAAAAGCTACTATTTTTGTTGAAACATATCCTCCCATATTAGGTGTCCATGTATCAGGAACATCCAGACTCTGGTTGACAGCCTCAGTACTTTCAAAGTGTCCTGCAGCAGTTTTGTCTTTAAAAAGGGGTTAGATGTAACCAGATCAGGGGATATGTGTCCCTTATAGGACAAATGGGAGCAAGTAGAAGAGTACTGTTTTCAGCTGAATGTGCTTAACCAGGCTAGAATTTAAAGGTGGGCCCAAGTAGCCACCAGAAAGCAATTGCTGTGGTCACAAACAGCAAATTTTCAAGTTCATGGTAGTGATTATCTACTAAATATAATTGCTTTACAAATGTAACAAATGGAGACATATATACAAACTGATAAGCAGAAGTGTAAAATGCCAACTCAGATCAAATCACTGAACCAAATGAGATTTTGCTGCCTGTGTTGGGAGGGAAATGTGCCTTATTGCTCTTGAATAAGGACCAAAAAATGGTTTTTTACATGAGTTTTCTTGTTGTAAGGGGTATACTGAGAAGAGCAACCTCTGTATTTGGGTTGAGGCTACTGACAGAGACATTCTTGAAATTCACCTTGACTAGCAAATTATTTGAGTGTTTAATCTTTACAGACTCTTGCTAAAAAGAGAACACAGATCTTTTTGTATAGAGGAGAAAAGGTATTTTGACACACTTTGTGCAGACAGCTCAGATGTTACTATGTCCATTGAAGGACAGAAAAATGCTGTTAACTGTGAGAATGAACTAAATTTGGGCTGTGATTTATGACTTCTGACAACTGCCCTAAACAAAGCTGATGTGGCATATGATCAACCTGGAACCATTAGTAACAAAGAACTCTTGACCCAGGTAGAAATGTTGATTACATAAAGAGGACACTGAAAGGTAGCCCAGTACATCAGCAGTGACATCCATTCCAGCAGATCCTGAGAAAAGGTGAACTTTGCTATCTTTCCTGGACAGCTTTTTATGCAGGTGGAGCTCAATGCATCTTCCTCTTGCTTGCCTGTTATTGTATTGTAGATGCTACTGGATTCCTGATTCTCACAAGGCTCTGCACTGCCTATCTGAATTTCAGTAGCTGAAATAACTATTGTTGCTTGCTCTCTGCCAGAGCTGAGAATTGAATACTGCCAGGAAAAATTAGCTTCATTTCCATTAGTTTTAATATCCCTTCCATTCAACCCTCTCATAGTTTTATCACGCCATGGTGCTATGGGCTTGAGGGGAAGAGAGGAGTGAAAAGCAGTCTAGTTGTGAACAGATCATGGGCAGAAGACCTCACAGGAAAGAAATGTTCTACTTTTAAATGGTCTATACTTCATAGCAGCTGTGCTGCTGAGCTGGAGTATGTGGGTTGATTTTTCCACGCATACAGCAGGACATGTCCAAAGGCTCTGCAGGAGCTTTGGGTTACCTGCCTCAGTGGCTTGGCTTGCTGGAGCACTGGAGGAAAGCTGTAGGGTGAGGCCAGGCACGACAAGGCCTGTTCTCATGTGTATGACACCAATTCACGGCACAGGCCCAAACCTGTGTGGCTTTGACACCCAGCTTCAGCTGGGAGACAGCAGGAGGCCTGTGAAGAGGCTTGAGAAAAAAACTAAGTTAGCACTGCCTGCCCTGCTAAGAAGAGCATTGGTGTGCCATTAAGAGAGTGTCCTCCTGCTTAGCAAAGGAAAATGTCCAGGAGTCAGTGCTTGGACAGTGGTGGGCTGGGACAGAGTTTGGAAAGAGGGAGGCCAGTCACAACACTGTGGCTAGGTGCTCTCTGCCAGCACCTGTCTCTGAAGGGTGCTGTTTGCCTGGGACAGCAGAGTTCCTAAGCTGGAGCTGGCGAGTCAACATTGTGCCAAACAACTCCAGGTGACTTTTGTCCCTGTATCCTCATGGCTGCAGAGAATAAAGGAATTAAGCCTCTGTCCTTCCTCAGCATCTGCAATACCTGCTTGAGGATGACACCCAAGCTAGAAGAGGGCTGAGCAAAGCTGAGCAGCTCCTGGGGAGAGCACATTACGTTTCCCCTTGCTACGTGAAGTTTAGAGAAGTACATTGGCTTGGACAACATCATTATCAAGGAAGAGTCCCTTTTCATCCTTACTTGTCTGTAAGCAGCAGTTTGGTCCCACCTACACTTGGGAACTTGCAAGGACACTCTGGGGACAAATGATACCGATGGCCAGAAGGACGTGTACCCAAGAAGGGAGATGCTGCTTGAGCCCTCCCAGTCCTGTTGAGTGACCCCAACTGGCTGGTTGAGCCCTGCTAGTTCCTGTCTCCAGCTGTCTCAGTGGCAGGACCTGGCTGCAGCAGCAAGACCTATACCTGTGCTTTCCCACCACAAACACATCCAGTTTGTGTTAGAGACAAAAAGTTCATTGGAGTAGAAAATATGTTGCACTATCGGTCGCTGCAGCAAAGTTTAACTGATGAGCTGAGAGGGGAAAGGCTTCACCTTGTGCCCTTGCAGGTGGGCTCAGAACAGGCCATGGACAGGTCTGTGGTAGCTGCTGCAATGATGGCTGTGAGTTGCTTCAAGTTGCAATGGGTCTGAAGAAACTCCAATACAGATCCTGCAGATGAACAGGTGTTTGCTGCCACAGACCCATGTGCAGCATCAATCCCAGGTACCAGCTGCCCTGTGAAAGCACAGATTTGTGAGAAGCTCTGCAGTGCATGAAATCAGCAGGAATTACAGACATACTCCACAAACTGACATGGAGATGGGGAGTATTTATTGGAAGCTCTAGAACAGAGACCAGGGTGATTCCATAACACAGAAGTTTCCCACACTTTAGTTTAGGCAGGCCTCAGCTATTCTGCAGTCACCTCCTCTTGTTCTCTGTTTCACTCCCTGCTCCTGGAGGCAACCTGCAGCCTCCAAAGCCCTGCAGTGGGGTGAAGTGGGTGGAAGAGATGGGACAGGGCCCACACTGTGACAGTACAACTTTTCTTTCCTTGCTCTGATCCTCACATTCCACACTCTCAGCATTTCTTTAATGAGAGGCAGCCCCCTTGAGCCAGGCTGGAAGAATAAGACATTGTGACAGACAGAGAGGAATCCCCCTTATTGCAGTTCACCACTCAGTATGAGTGAGGTGTGGAGGAGACAGCAGCTCTACTGCCTGAGGCAAGTGTTTTCCCCAGCCACATGCAGCAAGGGTCCCAGCAATCACTTCTGTGCCCCTGATCCAAGGGACAAGAGCAAGTTTTCAGGGTGCTCTGACATTATAGGAAAGAAGACAGTCTCACAGGATGGTTCTGCAGCTAGTGATTTCATATTAGTTAAATGTGTCATTGCAGGTGTTGGAAGTGATCCACGCTCATATGGATCTGGGGCATGAAACTGGGGCAGGAGTATTTGTTTGAAACGTTTCAGAAATGGTCCTGTTGCTTGTGTGGTGGTGCTGATGAGGAGTGGTGGGTCTCCTGGCAAAACCTGGAGCTGGAGCCACTTGGGGGGCAAGGAAATGGGGCCTTGTTGCAGGAGATGGGTTTGCTCCTGCTCAGGAGTGGAAACTCAGCAGCCGCTCATTCTTTCCTTCCTCTCTTGCTGCCAAAGGCAGACACTAAGCTCCTCTGGGGAGCTGTAAATGAGTATAATTCAATACAGGGCCCTAAGTGAGCAGCAGCACACTTGGCTTAAAGCTATTCCTTGTTATGGCCAGAGGCAGACATCTGGGATGGGTGGACAGATGATCTGATTTTGCGTGGAAATCTCATTGTGCCCCAGTCACTGTGCTCCACTTCACTGTAATAAAAAGTAATTTGATCAAATATTTTTGCACATTATTCTTCTGTTACAATAATTATTCAACGCATGCCAGCTGCAGGAGTTCTTGCACCTTTTTCCTATGCAGGGGTTGGGACTGGTTTTTCAAACTCTTCTTCATCTGGACGCTGGAGAGGCTCCTGCACTGGCAATTGCTGTGGTGGTGCAACAGGTAATAGAGAGAGAAACTCTTCTTTTTCAAGGTGCACAGGAGTAAATTTATGCCCAAAATTTCAAACAGAGGATATGCAAATACAGGAAACCCCAAAAATGTTTTTTTTTCACCTGTTCTCATTCACTCTGGGCACCAGAATTCTCTTTGCTCATTTTATATCTAACATCTGGGTTAAATTAAACATAAGCCAACCAACAAGTGATGTGCAGTATTCCACCATGCTCTTCCCCAATGATTTCATGAAGGGAAGACAAATCTCTGCCTCATTTTAAATTACCACAAACTCTTGCAGTATTGCAGATGGGTCAGAATTGTTTTTATTTTTAATAATATACTACAACACATCCTTTTTGTGAGGGTGTACATTTTGGGCTCGCTGCCTTAGCATGCTTCTTAAATTGAGGTTGAGGTTTTTTTGCCCCCAGCCTTTCCTCCACCCACCCAAAGAAGGGTGGCCTATGGTGCAGAGTGATTACTCCTAATTGCATGTTGATAGGCGAGGAGCACAAAATGTACTGCGTCCCTGCCCCTGCAGCTGGTCTCTATGAAACAAAAACCCTGAGTTGCTTATCTTGGAGAAGCTTGCTCTTTTTCCCAGAGAGAAAAAAATTTATGGTCTAACTGGTCTGAGCACTAAATCCGAGTAACAAGGATCCAGCCAGAGATTCCTATTAAAGGGTTAGTATCCATCAAAATTGGATGATGGAGTGTTTTGAAACTCATTAATCACTGTGCTGGCAGCAATCAAATTAGAAACTCTGTGTTCTGCCGCTGACTTCCCATTCCACTGAGGGAGTTAAATGCAAAGCATGTGTTACTGGCATCAGCGATTTCAAAAGTGGGTGTTTCTCTGGATGTAAATGGTACTTAATAATGTTCCACCTTTGACTGAAACTAGGGCACGCCCTGCCATGAGGTTCTCATCATCTAATTACACTTGCTCAATCTGAATTCAGATCATGCAATTCAAGCTGGGTCTACCTGCCAGATTAACTCTTCAGCTTGTCTTGACAGAAAAGCCATACCCCAGGATCTCAGTCACCCAGCAGGTTGCTGGGAGGGAATGGGGAGAGCAGTCCATGCCACCTGCTCCACGGCTGGTGCCCTCTCAGCCAGGACTCTGTTTGCCCACCCATGACACTTATTGTGAAGAAAGGGGGGTCAGTTTCTTGCAGGAGCCCTGAGTTTTATGCTGACCTCATGGGAGCAGTGCCACGGGGTAGGAATTTAAAACCAAGGGCTACAGTAACAGTCCTTGAGCATCGTGTCTTGGGCTTACCCACAGAAGGGAAAGCAAAATGAGATTAAAGCCTCATTCCAGCTCTAGCAGGACATTTTGTATAGATAAGAGTCTAGTCTGTGCTTCAGGCCTGCTCTGGCCACAGCCTCTGTGCTCAGGCTTCCAGCAGCTCTCCATACAAATAAATAACCCACCCCAGAGATCATTTTTGAACTCTGAGGCAAACTGAGGTATTACAGTTCATTGCTTGTGCTGCTGAATTTTCTCAGTCCTCAAAACAGGATTAGATTCCCCCCATTTTATGTTCTCCCCAGCTGCTGCCTGGTGGGGACTAGCTGTCATGGGCCAAAATCATGTCTGTCAGCATGCTCAAAATGTGATACATCTGGACACTCAGAGCTTAGAGTCAGTGCTCATGCCCTACCCTGCTTTGTTTCCTGGTGCAGATGCAGCTAGTGCATCTTCACCATCCTCAGTATTCACAGAGCTGTGGTGATGCTTCCCTAGGGAGGATGTGAAGGAGCTGGGAGCAGAGGCAGTGTCTCCTCCTGTGGAGCAGCTCCACTTTGCTTTGCTTTGTAACTAGAACTCTAAAATCTGTCCAGGGTGAAGTGATGGAGAAGTACAGACTGTTCCACCCCCAAATATTCAAGAGCTGCCTTGGGCATACTGCTCTGAGCTGCATTTCCACCCTCAGACAAGGAAAAAGTGGTCTTAATCCATCTACTCCAACAAACTAACAGTCCTTTGAGCAAGTCCTGCTCTTGCTGCCAAAGCTCTTTTTTAACCAGCAGCTTGGGATGCCAGAGAGGAGAGAGAAGCCCAGATGAGAACACTGTGTGTCTCATAACCACGGGTGACACTTTGATAAGTCTCTGCTCTGGTCTTCATCTTGTACTTCAGCTGTTACTTATGAAGCTAATGAAAACAGTGAGCAGGCAGGTTCTCCAGGGATTTCCTTCCCTCTTAATGGCTCTTGCTGAGTAAATGCCTTGTCACTGAAAGTCCTCACGTCCTGGAACACAAGAGGAGAGGGTCCCACTTGCCATGGACAGCAGTGCTGCTGGCCACATAAGAAATGAGGCAACACACATCAAGTTTAGGCCCCCAGCTTCTCAGCTCCTAATCCTAAGGAGTCAAAGATCTTGACAAAAAGGTACAAGGCTGGAGAGCTGCCCCTTTTGGATCAGCCACAGTATCACCATAACAATGCTTCATAATTACATCTTGCATTTTCATCTCTATATTTCAGCTGAAGTTATGAATGTTGAATTACACAAGTCTCATAAATACCTTTTGGGGCAGGTCAGCATTCAGATGATATCTGTTTCCATGAGACTGTTGCAAGGACATTCCATCTCAGGGAAAATCAGCCCTGCAGGGCGGTGCAGGAGTAGCCCCAGTTAAGCCAAGGAGGTCTGGTCTGTGCACAGCCTCATTGCCCTGGGCAGCCTGAAATGGGGTCACCCCTTTGTGGGAGGTGGACTGCACCTCTCAAAGTGTCACCCTCACACTAAGGGCCAAACTCTGCCCCCCTCACGTCGCACCTTCGCTGCCACCCCGGCACATATCTAATAGTGTCTGGTGCTGGCAGGAATCCCAGGCAGGGAGGGAGAGGAGTGTCAGGGACTACAAAGCCACCCAAGAGATCTGCCAAGCCTGCTGTGCCTCCGAGGCTTGTTGGTATGTGTGTGTGTTGGCCAAGTATAACATAGAAGATGCCTCTCCTGCAGGATTATGTGCCCCATGTTAAACAGCAAACCATCCATCAGCCTTTAATTTTTCACTGATCCTTTTGTTTGCAGCAATTTTCAGGACCTTATGACCTCTGTCACTGCTGTCACTTTTGTGTCTCTCTTGTTTTTCACCTTGAATAGTTGAAAAAGGGGTCACTGCTGTCCTCATTTCCACTGCTGAGGAGGATACCATATCTTTGCTCAAGAAAAATCCTTTGATTGGTATACACTGCAGCCACACTGGAGCAGATGGGGCATCAGACAGCAGGTCTGTATGGAGATGGCTAGGGAATATAGACAGGCTGTGGGTTTTTTTGGTTTATTTTTTCCTGCAAGTTCATATGTATTGTGAGAAAGGATGGTTCATGTCAAATATTTGTTGGCATTTTTAATGTGAAAGGGCTAATGAGCCCATCTTGTCATCTGCTCTGTATTGTGCAGCAAGTGGAGACTCAGCTTGCTCATTACACTGATCACTAGGGTATAAAGGGCTCAAAGGAGCTGGCAGGGCTGCCTTGCCTTCCTGGGCACGAGCAGAACTGTATTGCTGTGCACTGCAGAAGTGCCCAGGGCTCTGTTTAAACCAGGACTGTCTTGCATTCGTTTCAGCAGAGGCTCAGCTGCAGCAGGTAGGCACTCGGCCAAAGGCGGCGCTTTTATTACCATATGATGAAAGTTAAGCTCTGATGCCTCTTGACCCCTAGCCATGGGCTGGCAACTGTGACACTGGGAGAAACCTGCTGCAAAGAAACTGGGAACTGGCAGTGGAAGGGAAGAATTTTACTTACACAGGTAAACATGGAATGCAATGAGCAAAGAGCAATGAAACAGAGCTAGTGGCATGCAGAAATCATGGGCAATAATGACACAGAAATCAATAATTGTGTGATTATGCGTAAAACAAGCTAGAAAAGGAAAACATTCCATTTCAAAACTGAAGATCTGCGATACAGGATATGCGTAGGTGGGCAGCCCACTAGGAGCAAAATCCTACCCAACAAATTTTAAAGATTGTTTCAGAGAGGATCTCAGGGCATGTGCAGGTATAAATTTCAATAAGGATGGACACTCATTCCTCAAACCCCAGTGTGAGCCAAAGTCTCTCCTATAATCTTATTTCTTCTTATCTCATATTAATGCAAAATCATTTAACCAGAAATTCTGCTGCTTTTGATTTCAAATACTCCACAGCTATAAAGATAATGTGTTAGTGTTCATATTAAATAACTTTGAACTATACACGGTTGCATTATCCTGTATGAGGTGACAAATTAATCTACTGGCCATTTGTGATAAGCACTGCTCACAGAAAACCTAGAGTTTACTTAATTTTCCCATCTCCAATGGGAAAATTAAGTAAACACTCTTTTCTGGTCCCCCTTATTTCCTATATCATAACTAAATCTAAGGTGGGAAAATATTGCCTCTATGTTTATTCCAGTCTTGCTAAACCACAGTTTACATACAACTTGTAAAGTCACTGTTAATCATCTTTAGTAAACAAGTATCTTAACAAGCTCAATCTGCCTTGTGTGTTTAGCAAACTACAGCCTACTGGAACAGTTAAGATTAAATCACATTCTTACAAAGGGTCAGAAAACATTTCCTCGCTGGAGTTTAAACCACTGGCAGCAGAGGAGTCAGGGGCAGGCTCCTGGCAGCAGCAGCCCCGTACAGACAAGCTGGGAGGTGCTGGCTGTGCTCAGAGAGGGCAATCTCCAGCTGCCCTGCCCGCTGCCCTGCCCCTCTGCCCCTCCAACAACAGGAGGCCTCGCAGGCAGCTGGCTGGCTGCCAGGGGAACATGCCTGAGAGTGCCTAGCTCTGAAGGCAGGCACTTATGTCAAGGGTCCCTTGGGCTCCCAAGGGCCTCTGGCAGACCATGATCACAATTTTTCCCTGTACTGACAGTTTTGAAATTGGCTCAAAACCACACCCAGCGCTTTGCGCCTTCCAAGCCCACCTCTTCTTGTGGTATTTTTCACACAAACTCACTGTCATAATCAAGCCCAGGAAATGCAGCAGGAATTATTTGTGCTGACATCCTGCTCTCTGTCCTAGCAGTGCATGAAAACAGCATTTCTAATGCTCCCTTCATAGTCTGAACCAAGATGACACTGAGCAATGGCCATTGTCTCTACTCATGGCAGCAATGCTTGTTTCCCTCTCTTTCAACATGAACACACACTTTTTTTCGTGTGTGTTTTTACACATTTTGTGTAAACCCCCCAAAGCAACATGCTTTGTACCAGTCTGCTCAGACATTTCCATGCTAGGCCATCCATGTCATGTCTCTGTTAGACTCCATTGCAGAGCCTGAGTGGGTCTGCTGGCCTGAACCATTGGTGCTGAGGATCCAGTGATTCCATTAGACATCCTGATGCCTCTGCTTCACATTAGGCAGGGTCCTGTAGTCATTGATGTGGGTATGCATTCTACTAGTTCCATCCGAGAGGGGTCTCATGTGCTCTGAGACCTCTTTGCAACATAAACCAAATAACAGGCAGTAGCCAGGACCAGGAGATTTGCTTCAAAAGCACATATCTGACCTGGATTAAAATATTTAGGAGGATTCATGGATTTAGGCCAAAGCTAACCTGTAAACCAGGTCTGGATCTAAACCCAGACTTGGCTCCATCTCCAATTTTAGTGTTGAGAATTCAGGAGGAAGAAGAAAGCATCAGAAATTGTCGCACTGTTTTTTTTAGAGTGCTCATGAAATTTCTGAGATGTACTGACAAATGATTGTCAGGACTTTTTCAGTAATTTTAGCAAAAAATCTCGAACAGCACGAAACTGTGTCATAGTCTGTTAAGGTTAGATATCAAGAAAAAGTCTTTTCACCCAAAGGGTGGCTGAGCACTGGAACAGGCTCCCCAGAGAAGTGGTCACAGCATCAGCCTGAGAGATTTCAAGAAGCATTTGGACAATGCTCTCATGCACATGGTGTGATTCTTGTGTATCCTGTGCAGGACCAAGAGTTGGACTTGATGATCCTGATGGATACCTTCTAACTCAGCATATTCTATGAATCCATTATACATATTTGTGGGCCTAGTATATTTGTTACCTGTCACCTTCAGTATGAACAGCTGGATTCTGAGCTCAGCTCAACTACTTCCTGGAGTTAGCCTAGACCTGGGTTTAGTGGGCACAGAGGTTCAGTCAGAACTCCTTGTGCACTTTTAGGACTTTTTGCTTTCCATCAGAGTATGGTGTAATGACAGACTTCGTGGATCCTCACTATTTCTGTTAATGCCCTTTTAGTGGATTGCAGCCATTAATTTGAAATTGAACCTGCCTCATCTTAACTCCACTTCTATGCATTTTAAGTATACTTCAAAGTTCATTAATGAGTAGCCTTAATAAACCCAGGCTGTGCCATAATTACAAATGTCTAAATCACTAACTCTGAGTAGTTCAGGTCTTTGCATTCAAGTGCAGATGCTCAAAGGTGCACTGCTGTGTGTAGATGCAACCACACAAGTTCATATTCATTTCTAGGACTACTTTCAAAGTACTTATGGAGTAGAATGAACTCTGAGCCATGAGGTTGTTTTAGTGGAAACACAGATGAAATCATCTTTCACCTCTAGGTCACCAGTGTGATTCCATTAGAAAACAGCACTGCTGACTGAAAGTTTTCAGTCGGACACTGAGAGCTTAAGAAACCTCATGATCTCAGCACAGCTGTTAATAGAAAGCAAACCTAGCACTAACTCATGTCACTTTTGGCAGCCACAGCAGAAAGGCCAAACTCCCAAATCAGCATGGGGGCTGCACAGCTCTTTTAGCCCAGAGGTAGCTTCACAGTGGGCTGTACATTATCCTGGCAGGGTGGAGACTGGAAAAACTTGTATGGCAACCCTTTGGACTATTCCTGTCCTGGATTAAGAGGTGGTCACTTTTCATCTTGTTCCATAGGCTACCTATTTATAGAAAAGGAAAAATAGAGGAAAGTGCCCAAAAAGTCACTTGCAACTTCTACTGCATGTAATAGAACAAACCAAGTTCTGAAATAAGGGTTTGAACCTCCTGGGGCTGTATCTGAAACCTATTCATTTCATTCAATCTGTGCTCAGGTAGAAATTCTCAGTGACCTGAGTAGGAACTGTGTCTGTGCAAGAGCTAAGGACTTACAAAAATTTGAAGAGTTTGGACACTTCACAACAGAATTTGCCTTCACATTTCACTGACAAGGTGTCTTGTCTTCTTTCATTCATTTTGCTTATGTGCAAAAAATATTTCTCTTCTTTTAACTAATGCATCCACACTCTTTGCTTGAAAATCAGGGCAAAAATTGAATGACCATTCCTCTGCTTACCAGACTTGCAGAAGGAGAAGAGAGATCCACTGTTTATGTTGATCACAGAAAAAGCTACCAACTTGTAATGATGATGCAGGCATAAGGAGCATGAGTTTGCAAATCTGGCCTCTCCAAGAGTCTGCACAAGGTGTAGATGCCAGCAGTTTTCTTCAGTTGGCTGAATGCAAAGGTGAAAACAAATGTGACAACCTTTCACTCTCGAGGGAGGGAAGGTAAGAGTTAGAGAGATGCATTATTCATCAGGGAGTTTATTTTCCTGCCACATTCAGATCCATCCAGGCACCTAGTTATCACCGAGTTGACAAAACAAATGGCATTGGAACACAGAAGGAAGTCAGTGAGGACTGGAAGAACTGAATCTACAGAGTTAGGGAGTAGGATGGGAGTGCAGGTCTGTAAGAACTCAAACAAGAACTTTTTGAGTGCCAGAATGAAGGACTGATCTCTTACAGATGTTCAGCTCAGGGCTGGCTGTACCCTTGAGTAGCTAATATGCCAGTCACTGAATTACTGTATTTTCACATTTGAAAGAAGTTTTTCAGCACTTATAAGGGCCAATTCTAAAGTGTAGTCACTGAAAACTAATACAGGGTGATCTCACACTGCAACTGACTTAGGTCCCTACTCTTTTTCTCAGAAGTCAGTTTCCACAAAACCTGTGAAAACTTTAGATTTTAGTCTGTTAAATGTTGCTGAAACTGGCCAATAACTTGAAAAGTCTGCAGGGACATGCACACATACACATAAAATAAGGCACAGCCTAAGCCTTGTTTCCAAAGAAAATGAGGTTAAAAAAAACTTCAGGATGTGCAAATGAAAATTTTAAGTCATGAAGCACAAAGGTATTTGATTTCCCTATTGGGACACAGGATTTGAGACATCTTGGCCGTGGCCTGAGCCATGCCAGTTGTTTTTTTGCTTCATTTCTTGGCCAAGAACAGCCCTCAGTCAGACAGCAGTTCCCATCATGTGTCTAATAACACGTGGAACTGAGTTTATTTAGGCTTCATACCTTAAAGGAAGGTCTTTTGCATCTAAAGAGAGGAAAGGACTTTGTGTGAAGCTTGACAGTGAAGAGGTTGCTTAATGGCTAACCTGTTTGAGAATGTGAGCTGTACTATGAGCACATTGTTTGGAGAATTCTGTGGAGGGAATGCTGCAAACAACTCCCAAAAGGCTGGGCTTTCACGTGGGCTAAGCCCTCTGGATGAGGGAGGGGTTGGTATTCATGAGTGAGCCTGTAATGAATGTGCCTCTCCGGTGCTGGCCTCTTGAAGGACAATTCAGAGCTGAATAACTTTTGTTGAAGTGAATGGCAATGTAATTGCTTCCTGAGGAAAAGCATCTGTGTAGGTGGTGGGAAGGGTGGAGGTGATGATCTCGAGCAGGGAAGGTTAATGGTAGCTCTGCTCTGTTGTCCAATCTGACAAGTTCACAGCGAATTTAAGGGTGTGATTGAAGCTTCCCAAGAGATAGAGACAATGTATTATACTATGTCAGTAATCTTCAAATGAGATGGTTGGTCTCCAGTGCTCAGGCCCCTGCAGCTGCAGAAAGGCTGGGAGGTGGCAAGGTGAGGGGAAGAAGTGTAGGACATCTTAGGGTAACTGTTTTTGCAGGATTTACGTGGCTCTGCCTCCCCATCCATCCAAGAGCTCCTCAGTGTTGACTGGCTCAGCTGAGAGAAGCATTAGCAGTATGTGGCAGGCAGAGCAGTAACTGTGCTGCAGTTGGGTGCCTTTTTGTCCAAGTGGTCCCTTGGTGATTCCAGGTAATGGGAGCAAGTCACTGGGATGCTTGCATTACTGAGTGTTGGTGTTGACTCAGACTGGAGAAGCTAAAGCAATAAGTAGCAGCTACACACTTGAATGTACCTGTTTTTCTTACTACTACAGGATAAATGAGGCAAAACTTCTACAGGATTATTCTTGGCTGCTTTTCTCAGCAAACTTGCTCTTCCAGCCCAGTATTACTTCCTCCTGCACCTCCTTCTCACCATGTTTTGTTCTCTACCCCATTTTGACAATTTTAAAGCCATATTCAAGCCCTACCAAGATGAAAGAAAGGAGTTGAAGTGGCCATCCATGGGAAGGGTGCCGTACTTAAGGGAAGAGTCACTTTAGGCAATGCTGGGTTTAGGGATTTTTTTTCTTCACCCATGGGTGACTATCAAGGGCAAAAGGAAGATACTTTCCCTGCAATGAGGTGTTCCACTGCTCCACCACCCTCAGAGGGTTTTGTTCATCTCCTTTGCTGTCAGTTACTTCAGTGCTTGTGTGTTCTTTGCTGTCTGCCAGGAAATCCTTCAAATGCTGTGACAAGGGCATTGGTGATGCACAAACTACCTCTTAACAATTTGGAGAGGGGGAAACTCACACAGGACAAGAAAAATAGGTGGTGACTGGGTTTTTTTCTCACCTACAGTTGAAGAAATTGGATCTGAACGCGTGATCTTTGCCTAAGAATTCGGGAGAAGATGAAGGTGAACCCAAGGACCCTGTATATTCTGCTGGTGGCTTTTGTATTAATCACTTGAGCAGCCTCTGCAAAAGCATTGTATTTCCCTCTGGCTCCTGCAGACATCGTGCCTTAGGGCTGCATTGCCAGGAGAACATGCACCTTCTTCATGGCAGCCAAGCTCTGGCCTTAACTTCTAGACACAGAGGGATTTATATCGTCCTTTCAGAGAGGGAAACACACTCCTGGCCTCAGGAACTCAGGAGTTCCAAATTGCTGACTCAGCCCAGACAGTTCTGGACCAGAAAGCCCAGCTGGGCCCAGCACATATCAAGTGTGCAAGATCCCAGCCTGTTGCAACAGCATTTCTTTTGGACTGTTTTCTTCACTGCCAGCTTGGAAAAAATCATAAGTAAAAAGGCCTCAAGCAGAGTCCAGCTCATGCAAGGGCTGGCAGCTCTGATAACCATGTTCATTCTTGCCATTCACATGGAGAAAACCTGTTCCTACATGTCATGCAGTCATTTCAACCCCAGCCATGAGAAAAGAGTGTCTCTGCCATGTTAGCTTGCGGATGTGTGACAGACACTTTGCACTGTAGTATTTGTGGTGTTTGGAGAGGGATGGAAACGTGGCTGGCAAAATGTCTCTGAGTGGTCTCCTCCAACAGGATGTCTTGGGAGGCACAGGAGAAGCAAGAGGAGGATCTGTTTCATATGGTGCCTTGGTAAATTGCTTATCACTACCACATGTTGCAAACCTCTAGCAACTAGTATATGAGTCCAAAAAAAAAAAAAAAAAAGGGGAAACCCAGGAGGAAGGGATGATGTGCGGAACCCAAATACCAAGAATTTAATTTTGGCTCTGGAAATACCAGAGCCCCAAGCTGAGTTTGAGAGAATATGCACAGAAAGAATCTCTGCTTGTCTTCTTCCTATCTAGGTGTCTGCAACTGCTGTGTAAGACACTGGCTGGATGAGCATTTGGCTATCCTTGTGTTAACATTTTTATGCAAAAAGCTGCCTTTTAATGACAAAATCCACAAAATTAAGGTGACAGCCTCTATACAATGGGTTGCTTCTATTTTCTCAAAGTATTGAGAATTTGAGCCAGAGGAGAGAGAAAAGCTGAGCTTTCCATTGCCCTGCATATATAATTGCTGGGTATAGTAACCTAATGAAAAGAACCAGTGCAGGAGTTTAAAAGGATTAGCAACCTTAAATGCCATTTACAGTGACCCATGAAATGCTGAGAACTCTGCACACAATAACACCAGAACAGCAGTTTCTGGGTCTCTTGGAGGAAACCTCCTGGCCTGTCTGAGAGCAAATCCTGGAAATTCCTGTGTGCTTAGTAAACAGGTCTGCTCACAACGTGCCATGCTGCTTGTTCATGGGGTGTTGGAGATAGGGAGTGGTAGATACTGAAGTCATTGAAATAAAATAACATATCTGGCATTTGTGAGGGGGATGGGGGTGGGGTGGGTGATGCTGCAGAAACTCCCTTTTCCCCAAGCATCGACACAAGGGGTGAGCCATGGTTTGGTCCAAACACACTGTGCAATTGGCCTGTGTTGGTGGACTTTTGTGACCCTGACAAGCACATGGCAGTGCTGCCAGCCTTGCATTTGGGGCCATTGGAAAGTCACCATCACATGGCTGAAGCAGTTTTGGACAATTCTCTGTTAAATTCCAAAGTAGCTTGTGTAGAGAGATCAGGACATGGATAGTCCATGTGACGTGCAAAGCTTCAAAGTGGCCTTAGTTTGGACATGAGAGGAAGGGCCAAATCCAGAAAAGTACCTTTAGAAATGTAACTGAACAATTTTTTCAAAGTTGTAATCTGCTGATTTCAGAGTGGAGCAGTGCATGAAGATACTCAATTTTCTGAACAGAGGTCACTGGGCTTGCAGTGTCAGGCTCATACATCCCTCCCCCTCTCTTGAGCCCTCTGCTGCCTTCAAGGGCTGGATAGAGAAACTAGCAAAGGCCTCCAGACTGAAACAAAGAGGAGTTAAAATGAAGACAGAGAGCAAGAAGCTGCTTAATTTGTATTATGTTTGCAGTCTCTAGGTAATCTCACCACTGCTTGCACAGAAGCAGCAGGTTGAGGTGCCATTTACCACTGCAGAAGTGTGTGCAGCATCAGCTGTCACAGCAGAATTTTTTGGTGGTTTCTTTGAGATCACAGGCTCTTCAGCTCCCTCTGGTTGGCTGTGGGACCTGAATCAGTAGTCCAGTACACCCTCAGGTGAAGTGAGGAGATGGGCAGCAGGCGATATGATGGGAAGGGCAAAGATCAAAGACAGCTCTGAAACCTGCCCCCTGCCTCAAAGAGACCAGTTATCCAAACTGAGTGGGGCATATCCTCAGCACCCATGTGGAGAGGGCACAGCAGCTCCCAGCTGGAGCCTGAGTCATCTCAGAAGCCATTCCTTCATCTGCTACAGTTGCACACTATCTGTAAATGAAATCTCTTGTACAAGGCTTGTACAACACGCCAGGGTTTGTGGTAATCAGCTATGGGGCACATGCTGCATTTAAAGACCAATCTTAACAATTAAGCATCTCATTAAAGCAGTTAGCATATTTGTAGGACATGTTTGCTGCCATACAGCTATAATATATTTATCACAAGTGAGCATATTGCTTCTGTAGATTTGTTTCTACACTATAGCACTATTCCTGACAGTTAGTGCCTAAATCCATTTTGTATGCATCAGAATTTCCAGTATTTCACTGCAACCCAAGAGGAGTCAGGATATAAAGCACCAGGCTGTGGAGGCTGCTAAGACAGACCTGTGTGAGAACAGCTCCTGCAGTGGGAGTCCTTCAGGGATTTTACTTGGACATCACATCTGGAGGAGGAGCAGTTGATTGCTTTGGTTGTGCTCTGCAAAATAGGCATTCTGAAGTCTAGTCCTGTGTCAGGGGACAGCTTGAATACCAGCTTCTTAATTTTGAAAGGAGGTGTATAAAATTATTAAGGCCTTTTGATTAAAGACCTTTCAGGTATATTATGATGCTATACAGTCATAGAGATTTAATTGAAGGTATTTAACTGTAGTGGCTGTAAAATAATTGAAGTTATACTTGACCTGCTCTTTGGAGCAATGCTTTTAGACAAATTAATAAGGTAAGTAACACTTAAATTCTATGTCTCTTTCCTGAGGTTTTCTCCAATATACTTAATGGAGTTTTTACAATGCAGCCAGATTGGCAGGTATAAGGAATTCTAGTAATTATGCCCCCTAAATTCCTCGTGGTTCTTTCCAACTGAGAATCTCTAGGATCAAAGTAAATATGATAACAACTGTGTGTAAATGACATTCTCTGGAATGACGTACAGAGAATCTGACATGTAAAAGAAATCAAAGAATAAGTGGTTTTCCCAGAAAATCAGGGCCAAGACAGAGCCCCAGTAAATGCTTACTGACAAACCCCTTCATGTGCACGTTTATGGGTTACTTATTCAGTCACAGGTGTAGAAATTCATGTGGTCTCCCAGCTTAAGAAGCAATAACAGGCCAACCAAAAAGGCTTGTTAATTTAGTCTAGATGCTAATCTGAACTTCAACTGAACCTACTTGCTCAAGCAATCTACCCAGCAATCTGCAGGAGAAGAGACTTTTTCTCATGTAGAGCCAGCCTAACAAAAGTGTAAGCTAACCTCTAACTGGGATGCTTATGGAGAAGATGTGTTCCCTGTGGGCAATTTGTGTGGGCATGGGTGGAGGAGCAAGCAGGCACCTAAACATTGTCTTTTTATTAGGGGAGTTCAATGCCCAGTATCGTGAATGAGTGTTTTAAGGTCACTTAAAGAACCACTGGCAAAGGTATCAGTAAAAACAGGTTTAATATAAAAGCAACAGCACAACAAAGTTCATTGGCAAGGCTCACTCTGCTACTTACTAGATGGTTAAGGCACACTGAGGAAAAGCAGAGTCAATCAAACCACACTGAAGTAAAATCAAAATGGGGGTGGGGGGTGAATGACAGAAATGGTAAGGATAAAAAGGAACACGCCGGAAGGCACAACAGCACTTAGCACTTAACCTGAACAGCACCTCCACTTCAGAATTTAACTTCACTTATAACTTAAGTTAAACAATTTAGCAAAGGATTCATACAGGATTTACTATAGCACAATGGTGACTTACTTACAGGCCTAACTTACAAACCTAAAGTACTTAAGAATCTAGGAGAGAAGCATTTCTTTCACATTTGCTGTAGCATACCTTCCCTTGCATAGGTACCTTTTAAAGTACCTGAGCCCCTGAAGTGATCCAGAGACACCTCCCTGTCTGATGACAAATTGTGCTGTGGAAGTGCTGGGGTGGCTGAAGTCAAGAGCCAGTCCCTGTGCCCCAAACTTTCCCTCCCTGATGGTCATAGTGCTCCTCCTTGAAATTTAGGAAGGGCTTCTGGGGTTTGCCTGGTGTCATGCAGGAGATTTGGCCAAAGCCTGTGTCAGACCATGTTCACAGACCCAAGGGTCTCCCACAGGAACATCATTCCTTTGCTGTACAAATATTAAACTGAGCTCTTGCAGTGCAGGTTAGAGGCAAAGCTGCCATGGATGACAGTAAGGCAGGGCAGGGCCAGGAGCACGTGCTGAACTTTGAGAACTGGTCACAGACAACATGACAGATGTCGCCTCTCCCCGGTGTTAAGGGTGGTGGAGTAATTTGTTGATGCATTCTTGGAATAGTTTTGATGAATTTTGCAAAGAACTGTTTAAATAAAACATTAGATACACTTTTTCTTAAGGTTTGAAGAGGGGTTATGATTGTTTTTACTCACAGTCACAATCTAAGAATAATCCCTTACTCAGTCATCCTTGGCAGGAAGGGAAGCAATATACTGGCTTTAGAGGCTAAAGAATTACCTGCTTGTTTTGAAATAAATGTTTCTCTGTGCTATTTCTGACAGAACATCAGCTTTCCTGTTCCACCCTTACCATTTATTGTAGGAGGGTCATGCACTTTTGTCCTAGTTAACACAAGTCATGCAACTGTGTAAGTTTGTGACATTTTATTTCATCTTTTTCTAGGTCTGACCAGTCTTATGAGACTGTTTATGTAAATAAGCAGTTGACCAAAAGCCATTCATCTTCATGTACAGGAGGCATGTGAGGCAATGGGAGTTGTTCAGCTGTTTGTCCAGTATTTCTAGTGAAGTCATTTTTGCATTTCTCCTGACATCCACAATTGGGGCCAAATGTTGCCCAGTTCCTGACTTGCAAAATGAAAGGAAACCGAGGACACTAAGGGCAGGGAAATGAGTCTTTGCTCATTCATCTGGCACAGATCCATGGGCAAGCTTTCTGCTGCATCACGGTAACGTGCAAGGAAGATGGGAATTGGGTCTGTTCCTGGCCCTGTCATGGGCTCTGGGGACCCATGTCCTGGAGGCCTGGAAACTCACGGGTTCACCTTTCTCTAGAGGAGGTAGCAAAGGTGCATTCACTGCAAGCTCTTTGTGAGCAATATTCCCATGAAACGAAGAAGGGAATATCCCAGATCCCCTTTCTGGCACCACGTGCTACCAGAAAGAGGCTTGCAGGCTGCACTGCTGTGTTTACAGCCTCCCTCACTGTGCAGCTTCCAAGTCTGCCTGTATCTTTTCCTGAAGAGAACTTGGATTATCTCATAAAACAGAGCTTGTACAAAGGCTTATAGTTTAAAACTATATGCTTGAACAAGTGCCAAACTGTTGGGGAAGGAGAAAGTACTTGGTTAGATTAATTTGATGATTTGTAAGTTTTGCTGCCTTTACCTGATTGGTAACAGGAATGGTCTAAATGCTTCTTCCTACCTCTTTCTCCGCTACCTTTTCCTGCCTGAGGCTTCTTCTCCCTCTGCTCTAGCAACTCACTGCTAAACTCAGTGCCTCTTTCTGGGCACAAAGCAGTCAGTGAGCATTTCTCCAACACAGTTTCTGCCTCTCTCCTACCCTGCTGCTGTGTCTGCTTGCTGACACTTTAGCATGTGGGCAGCAGTCACACTCTCCTGTCTGCTAAGAGAGCAGTGGTTAGCTGTTCTGTGGGATTGTATGCAAGCACGAGGCTGTGCCAAATGTCATTTCATACCACACCAGAGCCAGAAGAGGAGCACAGCCTTCTTCTGTCAAAAAAAGCAAGAGTTCAGAAATTTTCCCTGCTTCTGCTTGGGATGAAATGAAAAGCTTTCCAGGTATATTCTCTTCCTGGAATGAGGCAGAAGCCGGCTGGCTGGGGCACTCATTGGGGAGGCAGGAGGCACATGCACAAATCATCTGTGTAAATGATTCAGGCACATGTTGGAGCTTGGCTTTCCCACATCTAAGACAAATGCTCTAAACAGTGAATCTCTTCTATGGTGACTAAATTTTGGTTTGACCTTCTTGGATCCTTGGTGAACATTGGCACAATCAGAGATCTCTTGTTTTGCTGAGTCCTATTAAATAAACTATTCTCCTGATCGGTGTTTCATGCTCTCTCTCGGTTCTCCACTAATACGATTGCTTAACTGGGTAGTTTCTTCCCATTCCCAGCACTTCCCTGGTTACTTGCAGCGTAAGTATTTGTCACTCCACCCAAAGCACAAGACGTTCAGGTAAAGTTCAGGTATTGGATAAAGAGAATGAGGGAGAGGGGGTGAGAGGGAGAAAAAGAGGGAAAGAGAGGAGCCCTTGGACTCAGAGATCAGTCCTCATGGAGCTAATGATCAATGCTCATTTATTGCAAATCTGGGGGTACATTTACATGGTAATGCAGGGTTCAGCAATGTGAGAACACATTTGATTGGTTACAAAGTACTATGTCTAAGAAAAAGAGCTAACATATCTTTGGTCACCTAGCATAGCTTGGCACAAGTGTCAGCAGAACATCTTGCCCCATATTTTCTTTTCTCATCCTCATAACATCCTGCTTCACATCCCTTTTCCTTGGGTACATCTTGGCAAACTTCTTTATATTGTTTACCCAAGGGCAGCATGTCCCTGCTACCAGGAACACATGCAGGGTTGTGCAGCTTGTCTATCTAGTGTCTGCTCAAAATGCTCTCTACATTCCCCCTTTTTCTTTTTGCACAACCCAAGCTTATGTAATAAGTCAAATTACAGCACTCCTTATACATCTTAGCAAGCAATAACTTATCAATATGGCTTATTTATCTTTTTTCAGAATACTGTCTCACACTACTAATTTTTATGTTTGTGCATACATATTATTTACTGCTATAAGCATTTTTGCTAAAGTGTGCTAAATTAACAGTTCCCACAGTGTGCTTGGCACCTAGGCCTTGTCTTGATACGATGTTCTTTCTTCCTTGTTGCACTCTTTTGAGGATGGCACATGAGCTATCTTGTTCTTGTTCGAGAATGGTGCATGTTCTTTAGAGTAACTCTGTAATTTGTAGGCCAGAGTTGTCCAATTTCCACAGGAGAATATCTTGATCTTGCTCAGCTAAGAATTTTCCTACACTTCCTTAATTTTCTTTTTGAATAACTCAGGCTTGCTTTACAATTGACTCTAAACTCTTTTTTATACAAGAAAGAATGCAACAAAGAACAACAAGCTCAGCAAAAACAACAGCAAGGAAATGAATGCCTTCTATCAATAAGGTTTGTAACCGTCCAGTGATTCTCCATTCTTTAGACCATTTATCAAAAGAATTTTCAACAACAATGAGTTTCTTCATATTATTTTGCAGCTGGGAACATTTTTTGTGAATGGATTCAGAATGATCAGAATGATTCATACAGCACATTCCTTCAAAATCTCTGCAGCCATGTCCTTGTGCTAGTAATAAAAAATCAATGGCTGCTCAATTTTGTAACACAGCGTGTCGGACACTGTCAACATCAGTGGTAAGCTTGTCTAACACTCTGGAGGTAATGCTGATTCGTTTTCCTGTCCAACAAGCCAATCGTTTCAACTGAGTGAGGGCTTTGGCAGAAGCAACTTGAGGTGTAAAAAGTGAGGCTAAGATGGCAGATGGCTGTTCCCACAACTGAACATCATCTTTACACTCAGCTCCCAATTGATCTCCACTGTGTCTAATGTGTTTGAATTTGTGACTTACGTTGAGAATTTGGTGGAGAGTAGGGGCAAATAATGTTAGCTTACCAAAGTAGCAGGGTCCTCCTTGTGCTTTTGCAGGTATGGCAGGCCTGCAAAAGCACAAGGCAGATCTCCATAAATGAGGAATACTCCTGGAGGCAACATTTTTGCTTTCTCTGCTGCCTTACCATACCATAGAATAGACCAAATCCAATTGTTGCAGTAACCAGTAAGGTTGAAATACCAAGGGAATTCAGGGGTAATCCAAGTACTGTCATTTTTTGGTGTATGAAGTCTGAAACTGTCTGAAACAATGTCCTTTTAGTGAAACTGAACAACTGAATTTCCTGGCATAGATCCTAAAATGCCAAGTTCCTGAGGTTCTATGCCTGTAACATTCAGCCCTTGAGCAATCCTAACTGCCTGAACTCCTAAAGGGTGATTAAGATATATTTTCCTTGTTGTCAAAGGCCCAAATTCTCTCATCTGTTTTAAAGGCACTCCAATTAAACAAGTACAAAATGGATTAGAGGGGGTAGCAAATGATAAAGAATGAATCTTGCCCTGTCTTGTTGGCCCAGGTAACCCAAACATTCTGCCCTTCAGGCAGAGTATAAATTGATAGAATGCTGGGAATACAATAACCTATTAGCATCATCAATACAATAACCTAGTAGCATCATCAATGCCCAGGTTCTATAATTTCGTGAAGTGAGTGACATTCTTGGCATCTAATCTCAACTATCTGGGACTTCCTTGCTTGTTGTACTTGCTGAATGACTGTCTTCAAGGCCCAAATACATAGACATTCATAATAATCATTAACGCTTCCAAAATCATGAATGGTTGGATAACAGGTCTGATAAATAATGCATGTAGCAGTATGAAAGCTGTTATAATTGCTGTTATAGCAAGTATCACATAGGCTACTGTTTTCTCCAATAATAACTAATACAAACAAATATTTCTGAACATGCACCACATTCAAGAGTAAGCACTAAATGTTCTTTGCAGTAATCACAATATTGCCTACTACTTTTAAAGCAAATAGGATTCAGTTCTCAGACTCCATCTTGTCTTTGTTTTCTTATTATGTTTCCCACTAGAAGTGGAGGATCAATCTTTACATGTGGGAGTCTGATTTCTTCTATAAGTTGTTTGATCAATATCAGGATCACTCGCTGTCGTCGCTCAAAAGGGTTTCGTGGGTCTTGTGGACTGGAGCTGGTGCTGGGTGAGTCCATTTACTTGGTATCCATAATGGCCTGTGATCTGTGGAGACACAACTGTAACCTCAACCAGTAAACAGCAATGACCTTTAGAGGGGATGGTTTTTTGGGTTTTTTTTAATACCGTAGTTGAATTTCAGGAATATCTTGCATTTTTGTGCCACTATTATGTATTACAACAGGAGGTTGTTCTGCTCCAGTGGCTAAACTAAAGTAATTTCAGGTAAATAGAGCCTTATCCAACCTATTCTGGGGATCTGGTTTTCCTGGTACTTTTTGTTTGATTACATATTCTTTGAGAGTTCTGTTTGCCCTTTCTACTATAGCTTGTCTGTCGATAAGTGTGGAATTCCAGTTACATGCTTGACTCCCCATTGCAAAATCTCTCAACTCAAGTCCATATGTACGATGGTGCATTATCGGTTTTCCAAGTTTTTGAGCAGCAGCAGCTATCATAGGTATAGTTGGAGCTATAGCCGAAGATACAGCTTGTGAAATTATCTTTCCTTGCTGTTTATCTTGAGTTTGATTTGCTAATTCAATCATATCTCCTACCTCAGTGGATATCGGCAGCGTAGCTAATAGTGATTTAGTTTTGGGATTTGCGTTTTCAAAGGCCAGCATTTTAAACACGCTTTGTTTGGCTGCTTCATCCACGTCAGGTTGAGCACAAAATGCTGATATAAGTCGATTGATGAAATGAGTATATGGTTCAGTCATGCCTTGTTTGATATTAGTAAAAGCAAGTGAAGGGCTTTCTCCTGGTACAGCAGAATAAGCTTGTCTGGCAGTGGAGGCAGCTAGATGATGTAATGCAAGTGGATAATTCAGCTGTTACTGCATATCTGCATATCTTCCTCTTCCTGTTATCATTTCAGCAGTGATTCCATTTAATTGATCATCTGGACCTCTGTGTCTAGCAGCTTCTAGAGTGGCTAGATGATACCATTCTCTTTCCCACAGAATTTTCTGGGATGGTGTAAGAAACATTTGTGCAAGATTTCTACAGTCATGAGGAGAGTTCACATCAACAGTGTGAATCCAATCTAAAGCGATTTGTCCTGCTTCAGATTTTATTCCTCTTTCTTTTACAGTTCTTTTTACTTGCTGTAAAATCTTCCAGTCATGTTTTTGGTAAATGTTGGGGTTGCCAGCAATGATAGGGAGGGCAATTACCACAGCAGCATGTCAGTCCCCTTCAATGACGGCATCTGCATAATTCCAGACCATCTTGAGCAACTTTGATTCTGTAAAGGTGATGGCTCAGCATATGGAGGAGGACAGAGTGATGTTGCTGATGGTGCAGAGGGAATGCAGGGTTGAGATGACATTCTTTTTATTGTTTGAGTGGGTTGACAACTGCTGATTTTTTCTTTTGGTTGAGGATTGTGGGTTTTTCCTTCTTCATATAACTGAAGAGAGCATTCCACCTGATCTTGCAATGCTTGCATTGCTGTTTCCATTTGAACTTGCAGTTCCTTCCAACGTAATTTAATTTCTGGTTGTTGATCTTCTTTGTCTGAATTTTCCTCTTCTTCTTCGTCTCCCGGTACAGCCATCTCCTCTGGAGACAGAGCAGACGGGATAGGCGGGTACAACTTTGGCCGACAACTGGACCTGCCCATCTTGTCTGTAGTTGTCTGAGGTACTTCTGGATTCGGGTTCAGCTCACTTCTGCCTTCTGAAGAGAGCACATTGGGAGCAGCCGCAGCAGCAGCACCTTCGCTTTCGCTCGATTCATTCTGTTCACTCTGCTGTAAGAGCTCTCTCACACTTGAACAGGGCTTAGTTGCAGACATGCCTTTTACAGGATGCAGATGCCCAACTCCAAAAAGTGAGCCCACTCAACTCAGCACAGGGAGTGAACAAGCAGAGGCATCTGGAGAGATGAGAGCCTGCACAGCAGCAGTGGCAACTTCAGATTCAGCTTTTAAAGCTTGTAAAGTATTTATGATCGCTCTCCACCTTTCCCCACAGCCAGAGAACTGTTCTTTGCCCTTTTTATTAATTGTATTGTCCCACAAGGCATCCCCGACTTCACACCACACAGCCCACTCAGATAATTGAGAGGGGGCAGAAAGCAGTCCTCCTGCTCTTGCCCATAAGATGAGCTTATCTAACACTTTTTCAGCAACTGCCTCTCCTTGCTTAGCAAGGATACCTAGAAGCAATTTTTTCACTGCAGCATATTCAGGTTCCACACTTGCAAATGGAAAAGCAGAGGGAAGGTAGCAATCCTTCCTACTTCAGTCCGTAGTCGCTGACTCCCGGCTGAAAACTCTGCTTGGGCTCCTCACAGCCTTCACTTCTGATTTGAAGCACCACAGCTAATCAGCTTTTCACTCCAAGTATCAGCTTTTTGCTCATCAGCTTTTTGCTCCAAATTATCAGCTTTTCGCTCTGAGATGTCGCTGGGGTCCCTGTTCGGGGTGGCAGATAAAGAGAGTGAGGGAGAGGGGGTGAGAGGGAGAAAGAGAGGGAAAGAGAGGAGCCCTTGGACTCAGAGATCAGTCCTCATGGAGCTAATGATCAATGCTCATTTATTGCAAATCTGGGGGTACATTTATATGGTAATGCAGGGTTCAGCAATGTGAGAACACATTTGATTGGTTACAAAGTACTATGTATAAGACAAAGAGCTAACATATCTTTGGTCACCTAGCATAGCTTGGCACAAGTGTCAGCAGAACATCTTGCCCTACATCTTCTCATCTTCAGAACATCCTGCTTCACATCCCTTTTTCTTGGGTACATCTTGGCAAACTTCTTTATGTTGTTTACCCAAGGGCAGCATGTCCCTGCTACCAGGCACACACGCAGGGTTGTGCAGCTTGCCTCTATCTAGTGTCTGCTCAAAATGCTCTCTACAATTTGAGCTTTCCACCACAAATCTTTGCAGTAGGCTTTCATGCTAGTGCCTGCACAGCATCTGGTTCCTGACTGTGGTTTAGCACACTGGAGTTTGCTCTCATCTGGCATAAAAGGAACAGGGATCATGGTCCTGCAGTGGCCCAGGTGCTGCCATCTACCACACTTTTTCTCATCTTTGCTCTTCGGCTCTCTTGAGCAAAGGCAGCAAGAAGTAGCCTCTTTCTCAAAAGCTGTGTACATAAAGCAGTAAGAAGTGTCAAACCTGAAAATGTTTAGCTAATTGGGGATCACAGGGTTTTGTTTGTTTGTTTGTTTATTTAAATAAAAATAATTTTAACAAATCTCGGCTCCAGCTGAATTTCAAGTGCATGCAGTAGATCAATGGCTTTTCTAGAAACAATTTCCCATATCAGTTAGTGTCTGTATTAGCTTTAACTGAATTGTCTGAAAGAGCCCTCCCATCTAAATTTAGACTTTACAATGCAACTAAAGAATGCATGGTGGCCTCATGAATAGCTAGCCAGTCTTCCACAGAATTCTGCCTTTGAAAATTAAATTGCATGTGAGCATTAATACTACATCTCAAAGCCTCATTCACCTGCAGCCCTGGTCAGCATACATTGGTTTTGGCTATTTTGTTTCCCTGCTCTATTTGTCTCTGAGACCTTTTCTATGTTGTAAAATATGACAAGATATAGTATTGTGAAGTGATTTTCAGTTTTGGCTTAGGTAATGACAGCTGTATATCACGAGAGGTGACAGTATTATGTAAAAATGAACATACACATTATTTGGCAAGGAAAAAAATGACAATTTTTCTTCCTTCACAACTTAAATTCTAATAGATGTAATCCATTTAAAATTCTTTTATAGCAATACAGCATGAACTACATAAAAGAGAGGCATGTGTTATATATGATAAGATTTCTTTGTTTCCCTGATGACTGGAAATATGTATGGAGAAAAGGTCTGTATTGGAAGCAACATGACACTTGCTGAAATTCAGCAGCTAAAACAAAAATGAAAGGGAATAGACCTACCAGCTGCTTAGATTCAGCAGTTCCACTACTCACATGCTGTTCAGTAAGTTTCCAAAGAAACATAGGCTTGGATTTCTGTGAAATTTATCTTGCTAAGATTATCAGGGAGGTTGGGAAGGAAGGATGAAAATCAGAACCGCCTGCAAAATAACTCCTCCTCTCCCCCACCCCATCCCAGCAACATGAGATATCAGTGGCAGAAGGTCATAGAGATAATTGCAACATTATCTCCCGTGCCTTGAGAACTTGGGTCCTGGTAGTGGGAGGGTGATAATAAAAAGCTGTCAAAATTCCATTCATGGAAAACTCCAACATTGCTAAATCTAGAACCAGGGCAGTAAACACCAGAACTTCATGGAGAAACTAAGTACTGGCATTTTAAGGTTTTTTCCAAAGTGAAATGCTAATCCCTGGCTGAATTCCACATGTTGTTTTTTGGGTTTTTTCCCCTTGAAAAAATCAACCTGAACAAGAACAGCCTGTGCCCTGTTTCTGCAAGCCTGGGAGCTTTAAACTCTGAAGCCCCTGGCCTGAGCTGGCTCTGCAAATTTCAAGGCTCTCTGAAGTGCAGTTGTGAGTCTGAAACCACTGAGTGAGATTTTTCTGTGCTGGGGTCTCCATGAAACCGGGTACTCTGGAAGTATGGCTTCCCCATTAGCCAGCCTCAGGGACTAGCAAGAAGCCTAATCAAATGGAATTTTGTCAACAGATCCTTCTCAAAACTGAACAACTACTACAAAAACTCCTTAGTTTTGACTATTCAGATTGGGAATTTCTGAGTAGATGTAGTTCAGATCCTTCAGTGACTTCTCTTCAGTCTGCTGAGTGCAATTCACATGGCCAGGACTTAGATCTGTCATTGGTTCTTGATGTCTTCCTTAGGGTTTTGCCTCTTTCATGTGCTAAGTCCTACTTCACACAGTCCATAAACTGTGTACCTATTTCCCAACTAAATGAATGCTGGTTTTCAATGGTAAAAAACTAGATAAAGATATTTATCATCAAAGCATAAGTCTGGAGTTGCATAGAAGTTCCTTACTGGGGTATGGATGGTCCTATTTGGTATTACCTGAGAAACTGAGGCTTGAAATGTGTGTAAGAGTGGGATAATGTATTATTTCAGTGGGTGGCTGGAAGAGCTTAAAACCCATTAGTGTTTTTGATTTGGGGAAGTGTAATTGTGGGTGGCACTTGCCATTCCTGCTTTTACGAAACACGTATCTGTTCCTTCTCCATTCACTCTCAGGATAGACACCAAATGCTGCCCAACACTGTAGTGCTCCATAACACCATGTTTTAATGTGTCCTTCTGTAAATGCAAGTAAATACAACAGTATTTGTGTCAATTTATTTTTCCCTCTAAATCAACAAGCAAGGTATCACCATAATAGAAAAACAATACAGCACTTGGGCTAGGGCTCAGATGCTTTCTGTGATGGTAAATCAATTGAAATGCATCAATGCTGAAATTACAGTGGGAAACATCTCTATAATCTTTGTGTGTTACTGAAGCACATTCCTGTAAATTAGCCCCACTGGCAGTCATTGTACCAATTCAGTTTTAAATGTCAGATCAAAATATTGCCCTAGATGATGATATTTGGAAGGCAGGATCCTTTAAAGCAGGCTTTTCAAACATATTCAGCAAATTGGAAGACTAAGGTTTCTAGATCCATATTAAAATAGAGGTGACTTTTCTTGTAAATAAGCATTCCTGTTTCAATGATGACATGAAATGTAATGACTTAAATTAGTTGCCTCAGCCAGCTTTCATTAATAATCTACATATAACTTTTCATCATATGAACTATGACTATACTTGTGTCATCTCCATAAACCACTTTAAAGCTTTCTTAAAACCCTTGTCCTTCAGAATAATATTAGCCAAGCCCTGGAATGGCAGAAGGAGAAAACAAAAAGGTGTTTCAACCGCTGGCTAAGAAGCAGCAATTTGAGTACAAGTGGCATCCCTGCTGGAATGGGCAAGCCCCAGGAACAAGGGTGCAAGCAGAGGGGTGGTGTTGGGCATGTGGCATGCCTGGAGAGCCATGTAGGGAGACCTGGAGACACCACAGTGGCCCCCCCATTCCTTGACAGATGGCTGGGTGCTCATGGGCTGACTCTGCACAAGGTGTGAGGTCTTCAGCCCAGGACAGGTCTCCGTGGGGCTGCTCTGCCTGTGTGTGCTCTGCCAAGACAAAAACCCCAGGAGCGGTCACACTCTCCTCCTGCTTACTGCAGCTCTGCAGTCAGCCCTCTTCTTTCAACAAAAGGCTCTATTTACCCATACCCACTCCCATCTGGCCTTCAGCAATTAATCTCTGTGCCTCAAACTGCAACACATTGTGTGATAATTCGTTATGTTAATCCCATGTGTCAGCGATCCATTTAGAGACTGCCCTGCTTATCTTTTGGAATAAACCTGGGTTTTCCAGCCCTGCATACAAAGAAACAACCACATTATCTGTCCTTCATATACACAAGGCTAAAATTTGAATGATTCTGTGCCTATGGTATTGTGTTCTTACCTGGTGTCAGAATTTTGGAGAAATATAATTAGGGGGACCTAACTACACATTTCAATTTGCAAGTTCCCTTCTTCTTTTAAATGCAAATTTCTAGGACAGAAGCAGTAAGGTATTAAACATATTTATACTATTATAAGCTACTCTGTGAACAGCAGAGCTAATGAAGCTTGTTTTTGTCATTACTGGACCCAGCTGCTAATGCTACTGAATCTTTCAGGAACACCTTTGAGACTATTTCTGCCTTGGGTGGTGTTTAAAATCACCCAGCCAACTACAGTGTTGCTAAGGAAGCATGTGAATGACAGTCAGGAGGGGAGGGAGTGAAATTAATAACTCATCTTTTCTCATAGAAGCAAGTTGGAACCCCTCTCACTGGATGCAGCAAATTCAGTCCTCTAATCCACCTCGTTTATAAAACCTGGATCCACCTCCTCTTCCCATTCCTTTCCCATTTAATGGGGTTGTAGTGAGCAAGTGTGGGGGCACTTTTTAAGATGGTCTGTTCTGGTTGTGAAAGAGATTTAGAACAGATAAACCAGTACGGTGTGAAATGGGGCCGTGTTTTCCTGGCACTGCTGGGAAGAGCTTGTTGCTGCTCCTGGCAGGCTTCCCTCAGTGTCCTGCAGGTACAAAGAGCGCGGTGCTGCTGACCCACCTCGTGAGCACATGTTAACAGCAAGGGGGGAGGGAAGAGGATCCTGAACATGTGCTGAGAACAGTTTGTGCTCGGTCCCTGCAGCCAGAGCCTCGAGATACAGAGCTGCAGATACAAAACCTGAGAGGGAAGCAGCTTGAGCTGCCGCTGACTCGGGTGTCCTAAGGCCACAGAGGACTGATGGAGGTTCATGGGCACTTTTCCCAAGCATTCGGTCCCTCAAAATCTCTTAAATTTGGCTTCAATGGCCCACAATTGCCTGAGTATCTCTAAAAATCTGGAGTGAAATGCACACAGTGTCTCTCCTAGAGCTAAAACCAGCTCTTCTGAAGCCTGCAGCAAGCCATGATGTCCTTCAGCTGAGTCACATCAGCTTTAGATCACAACTAACAATTGTAGTTTTTTGGTTCTCCCTGTAGCTGAATGCCACCCCTTTCAGGTCTGTGATCAAATGAAAAAAAAATTATAAAACTAATCCAGCTTATTTTATTTCCTTTTAAAAAAACATTTTCCTCTCTCTGGTTTCAAACTTCAGTTTTGCTACAATTCATTTTAAAATAAATTCGGCATGTTTGAATGCTGAAATCGTGGTTCAGTTTTTCCCCTTTTCAACTAGATTAGTTAGTCCACATTCTGACTATAATGAAAAATATTTTCCTTGCTCTTTTTCTCCTTTTTCTAACAGAATGAAATGTTTCTCTGAAACAGTGTTAACTAAATACAGCTAGGCAATACAACAGCATGTTTCATTTATTTCAGGTAGCCATTGGCATCAAGGCACAGTTAAGGATTTCTGTGCAACCGCCTCTGTGTTTTTGTTTTTAAATTAAAGTTTTCTCCTTAGGGCTATTGAAGCATTGGTGTTCCTCAGACTGGAAAGAATTGAATGGAGGACTGAAAACCTGAGAAATTGCAGGAGGAGCCGTGGGCTGAATAATATGTTCCAAATATGCTCTGTAATATCATAAGAGTAGCAGCTTTTTGACTCAGAATGAGGACTGGATTTGCCAAAAGCACTAAGCTTGGGCCCAAAAGCTGAAGTCCAGACACAATTAAAATAACAAGGCTCCAAGCTTTCCTGCAATCAGCCTGCAACTTCAAGTCTTGGTGCTTTTAGCTTAATGTCAAGCTTCCCTACCAAGTGTTTACATGTCACTTTGCTAATCAGGCAAACACAGAGGCTGCAAATCAAAGAGCAGCATCCCTGCTCTCAGTGTCTAGCTCTATAAATCCGGCCTGTCCTCTTCAAATGGCTCTAGGTCTGCTTTCCCAGCCTCCTCCTTGGCTCCCCCTCAGGGCTTCTCAGTCTCAATGCAAAAGCAATAAGGCCTGTTCCTTAAGGCATGTTTCCTTAGCATATCCTCCCTCCCAACCAAAGCACTGCTTCCCTGCTTTGTTTTAAAGCCAGCAATAACCTAGTGAACAGAAGGGCTCATTAATCCAGGGAGAGGCTGCATGCCCAGCAGGGACACGGAGCAGGCTGAGGGGCTGCCTGGCCAGCCTCATGGAGGCCTCAAAGACCAAGGGTCCACTGACCTAAGCAGAGGTCCCTTTGTGCCCAGAGTTCAGCTGGAAATCTTGCTGGCTGAGAGGGCTCAGCTGCCTACAGCAGCAGATGGGGAAAGGCCTTGAGGCAGAAGCTTGCTCAGGGCCATTGAGGTGTGAGGTGCAGGCAGGTTTTGTGAAACACCATTGCTTCTCTGAGCTGCCTAAATGCTCTGGTAAACACAGTTTTGAGTCTAGTCCTGGCTAGAGCTCTTCCACAAAGGCTGGCCCTGGTGCCAATGCTGGGCTGGGCACTCCTCAGGCTGCTTCAGAGGGAAACAGCAAGGATGGGGCTCAACGTGCTGTCCCTAGATTTGGGACACCCACCCATCCTAAGCCAGATACTCAATGACTGTGGTGCTGTGCACCTTGCTGGGAGAGTGATACTGACTTCTGCCAAGGGACAGCAAGAGACCAGAGGGTGAACGCAAACCATCAGCATCATACTCACACTTCAGCCTGACCCACCAGGCAGACGTGGGCAAAAAGATTGGTCAGATAGTTTCAATAGTCATTAATGAAGACCTGTGCTTGTTACTGAGCTGAAAGAGAGTTTTCTCCCATTTTGAGCAAGAAACAAAAGACAGTAATTTAAATATGGGTTGCAAAAAGATGAGTACATCCCTGGTGTGGGTTTCTTGGTGTCCAGCCTTTGTAAACACTGCTGACAGTGCATCATCTGATATATGAAGAAAGCCAACATCAGATGTTTTTTGGCATTCTGAATGCTATCTAGACTTTTCTGGCTTTCATACACGAGAAACTGAAGGTTTGGATCACAACTTCAAGAGGATGGCAAAGAGCCATAAACCTACACACACCAATAGACAGGAATGAAGTCATAACTTGTAATGATGCTGAGTATTGCAAGATCTTCCAATCAACAGCCAAAAGAGCACAGTGGAAGGAAGAGATGGTACAGGAATGAATGCTGAGATGGGAACACAAACAAAAGTCAGATTTCTAGGAGCATAATAATGTTTGTCTGCTGAGGATTCTGCCTGACCTTTCTTGTTTGTTTTTTCATGACTTAATTGCTTTTATAGAGCAGATTTCAGAGAAGTCTGACACTGCTTCCTTGGGAAAACAGGGAGATTTATGCTGAGATTATTGCAGGCAGCAGTTATGATTTCATTACATAATACTAAGATTGTAATTTTGTGTGCTTACACAGAATGTTTAATGAACACATTAAGCTAGATGCATTTTATTTCAGTTTGTATAGCAGCCTAAATGGCAAAACAGTATGATACACTTGTTTATTAGGAGTTAAAGCTCAGATTCAGTGCTTAAGCATCTTGCTGAACTGGGGGACCATGGTGTGATTTAATGGTTCAAATAAGAGCCTTGTTATTGATCAAAACTCGGGGATCTGTAAACTCAGAAGATTTTCTGGCTGGTGGGAAATAATACTGTACCAGCATGGTAACCTTTCAGACCTTTCCTACACAAAAGAAGGTAATTTTATTGAGGGCTGTAGATACTATCACATTTTTCATGTTTGGTCAGTTTACATAGTGATAATGTGAAGGTTATAGGGTGAATTGTACAATTATTAGGGTGGAATTTACTGTCACAGACATGGAATGCTTCAGAACATTTCGATTTCTCCTAATTTTTATTTCCTTCCATGTTATTTGAAGATAGATTCCTCCCCATTAAAACTGACTGGCTACAAAAAATAGATGTTGAAACTGGGTTATTTAATTCCAAAGCTTACTAAATATCTGAGGTGATGGGGCTTTGCAAATAGTAAGACTGTATTGCTCTAGTTACTAATAACATAGCTACTATTTGGGCTGAGTAAAAAACAGTTATTTAAGAACACAGAATAGATTCAGCTTTTGATAGCTTATTTTCATAACTCGTCAGTACAAAATGTGATGTGTTGCACTTCATAATGTCAATTTTGTATCTAAAATAGATCCCTGGATTAGGAAGACCTGTTTTAAGAAACTGAATTAATTTAGTATTGTGGAGAGAAGCATATAACAGGCAAAGCAGATTCTTGCTGTGCACTGGCTGTGTGTTTGAATGCCAAGGTTACTGCAATCCCCCAGCTGAAGGCTTAACTCTCTTCCCTTCCCCCTAGCTATGCAGTGGTAAAGGACAGTACTGACTGCAATAAATTAAAATTAAAAAGGCTGGACAAGGGATCCCTCTACCCTTTCTTGTTCAGACTGGCTGCCCTGAAGGATCAGTAGAAAATTCAGCATCTGAGGACTACAGAAATTTAACTATGCAATGCAAAGAACTATTTGAATGTGATGACCCCAGCAGAATCAAAATGATTTAACAGAAAAGAAAAATATGAACTCTAACAAAGGACAAGGTTTCTTTTTTCCCAAATGTATTATGAACAATTGTGGACAATTTTTTCTCCCTGGACTGCTTCTCCTCAAGACTCAGTGGAGGTGTCTCTTTTAGCTCCAAGGCCCTCAGTTTAGCTAAGACTTAACTGTCCTTTCAGCTGCTTCAGAAAGGTGTGTTTCCTTATTTACATAACAATGTTGCTGTTATTTAAATATCTTGCCTGTGTATTTTCCCTTACCTTTAGGCTGATTTCACCATCACTCAAAATCCTGCTGTGACTACTGCTCAAGAGCCACCTGTAAGATTCAGTAACCCACTTACCAGGGGCTTTGTGGTTTGATTCAAAAGCTGGGTACCAGTTATTTAGGCTGTGAGACACTTCCAGATCTGTAAAACCATGCCTGATAGCTCTCCTAAGGCTACTCATAGTTCATGCCCAGCATACGTTTACCTCACAGGCCGTCTCTGTCTACAAGGAGCTGTTTGTTGCCAGCAGAGCTGCTTCTGCCTTGCTGTGAGCTATGACAGCTCCATTCAGAGCTATATTTCTGGTGAATTGAAACTTGGAGGAATGGTTGTCTATTGCCCTCAACAACAGTAAGGGTGCTGGGAGAATACTCAAGAATCCCAAAGCATTCTTCCCTATTGAACCCTGTTCTGCCTGGGGAGGAAAAAGAGGTGCAACCTGTTCTGCAGGACGTTCCTACTCTGCTGTCAGGAGATGCCTGCCAGCTTTTGCCCTCTGGACAAGATCAGGATGGAATTATTTAAATGACATTACTGATATGATAATGGCTTCCTTACTTCCCTGACACCCCTTTTTCCATTTTGTGTGAAGGCTCCTGTTCAGCCCTTCTGACTCTACCTGGCAACCAAATTCCCAGAGCAAATTCTTCCAATGGGAGCTTGTCAGATTCGAGGCTGGTTACAACACAAAGGACTTCCAGCCTACCTGCCCCACTCCTTCACTTGCCCCTGGCCCCTCAGCTGGGCAGTTCAGGAAATGGAGGCTGCACATATGCACATGGAAGACAGTACCCAGGGGCATGCATGCAATTCAATTTAAGAGGATGTCAGGATGGAATCTGTGCACAGAGATCAGCTTCCCAGGCTGCTCCTGGACTATGACAGCAATGTGGGATTTCTCCTGTGATTCCAACCATGACTTACAGCTTCTCAGTGGTTTCAGCTTCCTAAGTTCCTATTATATTATGCAACATAATACAGTTCTTAACTTAATGGAATGAAGTTACTGGGTAACTATTTATTTTTGCAATTAGCTTTTACACCTCCTCACAAGCCTTTAGTTACTAAATTATACACATATACTGAATTATACGCATTCAATTTGTTTTGACCTTTCAGTGAGTAGTGAAAAAAAAAGTGAAATCTGTGTTATACCTCTATATTCTGGCATTCACAGCTACAGAAGTGTCCTGGGCACCAATGAGCAGGGACACATGGGCTGTACTGAGAAAATATGGCAGGACAAGAGCATTGGTTCCCATGAAGAAAACAGAGTGTTTTATCTTCTCAGAGGAGCAGGTTTTGACACTCCCGCTGCTCACCCAGTGCTATATATCTCTTAACCCTAGATACACTTTCTTCACATTTTTTCCCCAGAAAGTAGAGGATTGACACTGAAGTTTTTGCTATCCCTGCCACCACAGGCAGCTCTAGCTGTGATCCAGCTGTGAACACAAAACACATAAGCAGGGCCCTGTGCAAACCTGCCATACCAGTCAGAGCTGTGGGGCAAGGGACAACAGAAAAAATAAGCCCCTGAGACATGGAGAGCAGGGAGAGGGTGCTGATGTTATACAACAACCATCCCCAGCTGTTTGGGGAACTAATAGTTGGCTTACTCTTGAGGACAACCAATGTGCCAGGTCCAGCAATGTCTGTGCCAAGCAGATGTTTGGGATTCCACAAGGAATATTTGATCCACATCCAGCCAACCCAGAGGGCTCTGCATCCACTTGGAGTATTTGCACTGCAAGGTGCCAGATTAATGATTAGAGAGATCAACCTCTGCAGGTGCAGCCTGGGTTGTGCCGATGAAATCTCCACTCGGCTCTGCCAGCAGACCTGAACAGGAGTCCAAAGAGCCAAAAGGGTGAAGGAAATCCAGAGGACCGTCTTTAAGGGTCGAGCTGCTGGCTGCTCCGTAGGTTGTTCAGCACTTGGCTTTTTGCTGAGAATGCCACTGAAGTAACACTCAGTGCAGGCTGGATGGCTGACCTGGGGATCTGCCCTCACCCAGGCTGGTTGTGCCAGTTGTACTTTCATAGGCTCTTGATGCAGGGGGCCAGAAAAACCCAGGGGAGGACATCAGCAGCAACAAGAGAAGAGTTTGAATTTTTGTGCAGGTCGTTCAACTGAATCTACAGCTGGTCAGACTACTCAGGGAGGTGAGGATCCTTTGCTGGCTGGTTCTGCTTCGATCTCCTTTGCTTTGCACTGGTGAATCACCAGAAAGCAATTGCGATGAGTCTGATAATGAGGCCAACAGGCACTGATAGGAGCAGAGGAGTTATCAGGATTTGTTAGGAGATTTTCTGAAATTAGTTGTTTAAACAGGCATGGGCAGCATTCACATGGATATGTGCACATCAGCAAAGATTGACTCAAATTCCTTCCTTGTCTTACAAGGACCCCCTTTTATTAACAGACTTTTGAATGTTATTTCTTTCCCAAGAAATTCAAACCTAGTAAGTTGCCTTAAATGGGTTCGGGTCTGGTGATGTCAAAACTATTTAAAATAAATTGGTCTTGACCATAAGGTTTCAGTAAAAATCTGTCTTTAAACAGGATCCTTCTGTTTTCCAGATTCTACTATCAGGATCTAAACTTGTTTCAGTTTTTTCTTACTATACTTATGAATTCTGAACATCTGAAGTAGGTTCAATTCATACAATAACTTAATTTTTTTTTTATACAGGCATACGGAATATGAATAATGAATTGAAAGAATTGGGAAAAAAGAGTCTGAAAATTAATAGTAACTCTGGTTTCTCAAATATTGTCCTAATTCCCCCCCTAAGGAATAGAGGAAATATTCCAACTCCACATGACAGAAAAGCTTTAATGCAGAGAACTCTCCACAGGACTGTTTTCATTTTGTAGTGTATTTTAAACATATGGACAGGGCAGACTGTTAATTATTTCTTCTCCTTTTGGCTCAGTTCCACATACAACTCAGCAAAAGCAGAGCTCTGCAGACTATTCAGTGGACAATCAATGGCTCTGCATTTGCTGAGTGCTGAGCAAAATCGATGAAAGGGTGTTGTGACTAGCTCTTGAGGCACTTGTTGGCCCTCAAAAAAACCCCCATCCATGCCCTTTCTGTCCCCAGCTGCTGCATCTTGCTCTTTCCCTGTTAGTTCAGAGGGGAAACACTTTGAGAAGAGATGGTTTAGTGATCCTACACATGATGTCAGAAAAGATTATTCAGTGGGGTGAGGGGAAAGACTTTGCTACTAATGAGTTCCATGTCCCTAAATGCTGCTGGATGCAACGTGAGCCAAACGTGATGTGACCAGAGGGCATCCCTGGCTCCTGAATGGAGTGACACATGCAGGAAGATGTGGTTGCAGGAGCTGGAGACCTTGCAGCCCATGGCTGTGTGCAGGGCTCTTGAGCAGGGGCAGCAGCAGAGGACCTGTGATGGTGTCTCTTGTGGCACCTTGGCCAGGAGCAATGGCACTGCCATGGGCAGGTGTGAGCCAGGAGGCTGCAGAGCAGCTCTCACACCCATCTGCTGCCTCAATTAAGCTGCTTTGCACCATGTCTGCAGTGATGGGGTGACAATGCCAAATAATGATAATAGCAACAATGGTGAAATCAGCAAAAAAAATCATCATATATAGAGAGGGTGACAATATTAACAAGCACCAAACGTGAACTCTGAGGATGCCCTTTCCCACAGGGCCAGTTCCTCACACAAAGGAACAGTTTGTGCTGGTTTTTCCCAGTTCCTCCTCCCTATGGTCTCTCTCTGACAATCACTCCAACACCCTCTGTTTCTCATCTCTCATCAGAGCATGGTGTGTGCTGCAGCAGACTGGTGCTTATCCTTGTGCCAGAGGACCGAGTAATGCATCTACTTTTACCACTGGGTCCTAAAATTCAATGAACACTTAATTACTACAGTGTTCTATTACCGATGTTTTTATTCTGCTGCAAACATTTTCAAATGCAGCGAGGATAAAGTCTCTGCCTGATATAGTTTGTAGTCTGAACATAATCTGGAGAAAAAGAATGAACAGAACAAAGTGTTGGAGTAATGGTTTTAAGATGACATAAAAGAGCACTCGAGGGTTCCTGTGCTTTGTGGCTGAGAAGAGAACACATCAAGAAGGAAGGGAGAGCCACAGATTATGGAGCTATTACTCATTATTAAATATATATTTTGCACTGTTACAACCACCCTGAGATCTAAGCATATCTTGCAACCATTAACAAATTAAGCTGCACGCTGGGCCTTTGATAGTAATCACGGAAGATGGAGGATTATGTACCCCTGGCCAGCATTTGGTTTGCTTTCAAAGAACTGTGGGGAAGGTTAATATCAAGTTTAACATAATTGTCCAAATTAGATGCATTATTGGGATGGTGATAAGCATGACTCACAGTGCTCAGATCTGCCTTACAGATACCATCCCTTCTCTCCCCTGTGTTTCCTGTCAGAAAGAAGTAGTAGCCATGTCAGGTTCAAAACTTTCAGGGTAGCTGTGTCTCCAAAAATATTCTTATGGCTTTACTTGCCAAGAAACTAAATGTGACTTTAAATAAAGTGGATGAAATCCCTTCCCCTGTCCTTTATTCATCTGCTCTAGCAATTTTTTCTAGACTGAGCCCTTGATGATATGCCTGTACTTGCTGCTGCTGCCTGGCACATACCCTGGCATTATAACAGTAGTTTTCCAAGGATCTCTTCATGTCCAGGGAGGCAGGACCATGTTTGATAGACAGAGACACCTCAGGTCCCTCCTGCCACCTCTCCAGACTGAATTGGCCATGATAAGCTGGCACCATGATCCACGGGCACCAAAGGGAGGAGCACCAGGATGATCTCAGTCCTGCAGAGAAAGGCAGAGCAACTTCTTTGGAGCAATGCCAGTCCCTGGGGCCCTCTCTCAATGAAGCTTACTGGCTGCTGACAAAATGGCAGGGGAAAGACACTGGAAAAGTTATTTGATGTGCGAAGTCCCCAGTTTTGCTGATGCATCAAAGAGTCTCCTGGGCCCCTCCTCAGCAGCAGCCTGCTGGCCAAACTGGGGGTATGACATGTATCACCTCATGTACACCTGCAAATGCCCAGTATTTCTGTGCCCAACTAACAAGAAAACTTCTCCAATGGCAGCCTATGAGGAAGGTTCACATGCTTATTCTGCTTGGTCTTTGAGTCAGATATAATTCCTGAATGCACAAGAGGTGGATCCTGCTCAGTGATGTGCCAGGCTGTTCCCCCCTGCCACAACACCAAGAAGAGCAGGCTGACTTCAGCTGCACAGGATCACCTACTTTTCCTTTAGACAAAAATCCCTCACTTTGTCAAGGCATACACAAGGTGTTTCCTAACTGGGACTGCAGCAATGATAATGGGATTTACTGAACATGTTGATCTTTCCTCCCATGCCCTTTCTTACAGGATTTCAATGTGAAGCAGCATTGAGAGGGGTTTAGGATGGGTTCTCCTTCCCCTCCGTGGCAGAGCTGGCTGCAAGGCAGGCTATGGCCTCCGTGTGCTGGGTAGGTCACAGCACAGCTGGGGTGCCTGCCAGAGGGGGATGCAGATGGGGAAGCACTTGCAACATAACATCATGCCCTCAAATCATTACAGACAGACAGGCCAGTGATTTGCACTCCTGCTCTTCACTGCACTTTAGCATCTCACCCCTCAAGAGATTTGAAGGGAAATAAAAATCCAAAGCTTGAGAGCTGGCAGGCAAAGCTGGCAGTGCTGAGCAGCTGCCCAGCAGTCTGCAGCACTGTCCCTTCCCCCAGCAGCCACGAGCTGATGTGCCAGGCTCATTCTGATGCTGCCTGTGTTCAGATTTCACCTTTATTTTCCCCCCATTTTTTTACCCTTAGGCAAAATTTAGCTCTTGCATTTGCTGAGCTCTCCCCAGCCCCACCAGCTGGAGGGTGCAGCCCTCAGCCCCAGGACAGCTGTCACCCCCCCTGCTGAGGGGCAATCAGTAAAGGGGCTTCCAAATATGCAGAGCAAGAGATTTGGATCAGCAACAAAAACATTTAATGCAAACTTGAATGCATATTAGTTTGGAACACTGATTAGATCCAGCAATAAAGGGATCGATTAGCCAAATGTTTTGGGGAGCCAGCATTTTGTATCATTTATTATTCCTCAGCCAGCTTGAGTTGGAACAGAGACTGATTGAATAATTGAGTATCACTTTGTCGCATACCAGTCCTGTTTGTGTCAGAGGTTTTGGCTTAGGATCTACAAACAATTTGGCAAGTAACCCAGCTAGCTAAATATGACCTTTCCCTACAAGGTGGCCAGGGAGTACAACCAAGGGGATCACAGTGTGTGTGAGGGAAGCTGTGCCTGTTTGCAGTGCTTTGGCTGCATGGTCCTGACTGAGTGTTGGCCCAGACAGCGCAAAAGCATCATCCTGTAAGTTTAAAATGGGGACACACAAACAGGAAACTCTAATCCAGTGAAGGGAATACCCAGGTAAAGGAGACCCCACATACTCATGGAGAGGGAGGAGAAGTCACTGAAGAGATGGTGTGCCTGATGCAGATGGGGACCAAGGGCTCCAGTGGAAGAGAGAGAGGCTGGAAGTACAGGAGACCAGCAACAGCAGACACACAACACTACCCAGAGCCAACTTCAGGGAAAGAACTCTCTCCCCATTTCCCTCAGAGATCTGAACTCAAAACACTTGCCTGCCTACATATAACGTTGTTTTGGGAAAACATGTTGAGGTCTACAGAGGAAGTTCACTACAGAATGATTTCTCTGCTAGAGAAATGCAGATGTAAAGGCAATGCAGGAACAGGCCTGGTTTCAATGCAAGGCTGCTGCATGGGTGCCCTCTGCCTGGGCTTTGCCAGCCCACTCCCTCTTTGCACAGCCCCTGCACTTTTGAGGATTTTTCTGAGGATTATCTTTTATCTGCCTCTCCACCAGCTTCTGCAGAGCCCACACAGAGCAAGGCTGCCACACCAGTCATTATTATCACTGGAAACTAGGGGTGTGGGTGACTTTCCTATTTATATTCAGAGTTTGTCACTTTGAAAACATCCTTCTCACCTCTCATAAAAGTGTCACTGGATGAGCACCAGTACCGCTGTGGCACTGGCCCATCTCAGCCTGTGAGTCCTAAACCATTAGGATATCCTGGTGAGAAAAAAGGGTGATTGCAGCTGAGTTTTGCCTAGTTTGTGGTACTATAGTGTAAATCACTGGAGGCAAAACTACTCTTGGTTTCAAGATTAATTTCTTTTGTCTAAAAAAGGAAAGATGTTGGTGAACAGCAAGAGCTAACTGTTCACAGACTAAAGAGAAAGAAAGTGACATATAATGCACTCTAGGGTGTAATTATTCATGTGACAGTAACTTGAGTAGTTTCTGTCCTCTGTAAGACTCATTTTCCAGTAAACAGGAAGAAAATTGACTGAAGTCCATCCAAGCAAATCAGTGGATTTATTCAGTAAATTCATGTGTTATGATACACTGCAGTATGCCTATGGCAGCCAGCTTCCCCATCTGTACTTCACCAGACACTCAGGTAACTGAGCCATCACCTTCACTTCAGAAGGTTCCAGGTGTAAGGTGCCTGTCTTGCAAACTGTCAGGTGGCAACTTTCTAGTCAAGGCTGGGATGAGAGACACTGAGGCCTGTCAGAATTCCATCCTGAGCCCAGTACCTACAGTGTGACAGCTAAATGATTCCATTGGCATCCCGTCCTGCAGCCTCTGACTTCTTCCAACCAAAAGAATAGATATTCAATAGAGCAAAATGAAGGAGACACCCAAGTAGGAGGGAAGGACAGCAGGGAAAGGAAGCAGCAGAGCCCATAGCTGTCTATGAAGGCAAGAAATTAATTCTGTCTCCTCTGCTATGGTCATTACAGCAACACATGCATTTCATTTATTGTGTAAGAACAATTTGACATTTTACTCTGATCCAGTTAGCCATAGCAATATTGTACAGGTGCTTAAGAAAGGTCAGGAGATTGCAGTAAGAGGAGAACAAATGCTTCTCCTGGCATACTTAACAAGTACTGGGTTTAGCAGAGAAGGCAGACTGCCATGGAAGAGATTCCAGCATCATTATCTACCTGAAGTCTTTCAGCAGCACGTGAAAGTTGTTCCACTGGTCTTCAGCTTATGCTAATGTGGTCCCAATATTTATCATCACAGATGATTGATTCCATTCTTTGTAAAAGAAGATTTGCTTCTGATAGTACACATAAGGCAAAAGGGTGTAAAATCAATCTTAAAAAAGAGATTTTTATCGGTGTATTCTAAAGGATACAGAATACACTTAGTGATACACTTGCAGATGGGGTGTTTAAGCATCATGTACCAGCATCTTGCATTACAAAACTCTGGCAAAGGTATGGAGGCAAGCAGGATGCATAGATACATCTTTAGATTGCTTTGCCAGGCAGCTGGACCAGCTTAGAACAGGACTTTCAAACTCTGCAATCACATCTACATCTTTCATTCCTGCAGAAGCCTGTCAGATTAAGGGATGTGATATAGACTCTTCTGTCATAATAGAAAAGGGTTTATATGAGTTTTGTATTAAAGATATGATAAAGCCTTAAGAGGTTTGTACAGTTGTATGCTAATCCTCGGCAAACAGATCAATATCAAAGTAAAAGGCATCATGTTTTTGTGGAAGGATGGATCAAGATGGATGTACTTGGATGAGGGGAAAGGCTACAAACAAGTTGCCAGGTGATGCTTGTAGCAAAATCAAATAAGGAGAGATTTCTTTTTGCAGGCATGGTAAAATTGTTTCTGTTCATCAGAAACCATGTTAAACCTGGAACAGTCACATTTGATCATTTGGCCTCTCTGAATTGTTTAACACGTCAGGTTTCTGAGTAGCTTATTGCTCAGTGTTGCTTCATGGAAATTTATATTCCCCGGGAGAACACTCATATACACTTATGAACATCATTAAAAAATTAAATAACATTTAATCATGTATGTCATGCAGAATTTATCAGTGACGGTGGATATTTCTCTGAGTAGGTTTCCCTCTGCTGTAAATCAGTACACAGAAGCAGAATAAAATATGATGAGAAATTACTATCTAGTGTGGAGGGAGCATAGCAATGAAAAATGATGGTTCCTCGACTGAAAACAATTGGATTTTGCAGACATGCCCAGAATCTGCTACACGCTTGTGCCCTTGAAAAATATATTGATGGGATTACTGACTAGTCGCAGCTTGCAAATTAAGAATATTTCTGATCTATTCCACGGGGGAAAGGAAGGAGCAGGAAGAGGCCCTACAGGAAGGACCTGGTGTGGATAAGGCACTTAATGAGTTATGTGATTGCACAGAGTAGCCTGACAAATACAGCTATGAGAAGAACAGGGGCATAGTTTATACTGGCCTTGACACAACAGATTAATTTTGTAGACACACTAGATTGTCTTTCTGTAGCCCTGGGCTACTGTCTCCCTTCCTCCTTCCCTGCAAGAAACCTTGCTCAGGCTGCCTGCAGCCACCGACCTGCATGTGAGAAATTGCCCAGAGAAACACAGGGAGCGGAGGGCACAGAGCAGCCGGTCAGACTGGGAGGAGCAGTAGGAGGAAGAGGAGTGGACGAGCAGGTGGGCTGGGTGCGGGAAGGCAGGAGCAGGATCCGGGAGCTGGGCCTCGGGCAGGAGGGAAGGGCAGCTGTGGCCACCTCTGCCCCTGGGGAGGGCAGGGCTGGTGTTCACTGTCTGCCCGGCATTCCCATATCAGCATTGCTCGCTTGGCACGTCCAAAGGCACCTCTTAAACTCTTCCCAAACTGTCACAGCCCTGCAAACCCTGCAAGGTCGCTGAATGCAAAGCAGGTAATGCAGCCATCTCCATCACTGTCAGGGCTTGGACAAGTCTGAAGCTCTGGCTTTCTCAAGTTCTCCAAAGCCCTGTCAGCCAAAGGGGAGTGGACTGGGTGCTGCTCCGTTTGTTCTTGAGCAAACACTTCCAAGATCCCATCAGATACACATCTGCAAACACAATTAGACATCCATCACCAGCAACTTAATTTGAGCAGAGCAGCACAGGTGTGTGAGAGACACCAGCAGCCTGAATAATATATTTTCACTGGCTTCAGCAAATACAATCCTCCCTTTTCCATGGGAGCAATTGGGTCAAGTACTGAAATGTCTTCCCACCTATACAAGCACTTTCAGGAGAGTAAAATACTTTGAGTTTAGGGTCCAGTAAGTCTGGGGTTATATGAGTATGCCCTCTTTTTCAGCATAAAAGTTTTGTTTAAATAGGGAAACAGAAAAGGAATTTGGACTTTTTCCAGATTTTGCAGGTGTCAAATACATTTTGTCTCAGCAGACAGCTTCACACTCACTCCAGAGTCATTGTACACACACACACATACACACACATTCACTCTTACACCAACAATGCACAAGGGAGACCATCTGTGTCTGTGCTGCCAAAGTGGCATCCACTTCCTCAGCAACTCCCACATGTGGCAGACACCTTTGATTTTCCACACTTCACTGTACAGCACACATGACACAGGGTCAGTTTGTTCCAAATTCTTCAGATATGTTATATTTTTGTGAGGGATATGTACTAGAGGCCTGAGACACCTAACACACTCTGCACATGTCTTCTACACACTCATTTCCATCCAGGATTCCCTGCCCAGAGATACAGGGGGCATTGTGGGTAGACTGAGTAAACTACAAGCACAACTGGCACGCTCTACAGCCTGCTCACCACAGCCAGCCCACACCATGCACTGGGTAGCACAGGGGACTCTGGGCAAAGACAAGGCCTGTGTTGCCAGTCACCACCAAGAACCCTCCTTTCCTGAGATCTGGGAACTGGAGATGGCAACTGCTAATAAGCAAAGTGCTTACTTAGTTTCCTCCACCCTTTTGAGTCAAAAAGGAAAGGCAGGAGCAGAACAAGCAGTGGTAGGTGTGTGATGATGGGGTTGGCTAATTGAGCTCTTTGGCAATTTCAGAGGTGCGCAACTCCCCAGCCTTGGTGGTGGCACGTAATCGCATATTTGCACGCTGGCACGAGGCAGCAGAAAGCTACCTGCATCAGAGCTCAGTTATGGGTTTCATTCTGTCACTGAGAAACTTGTTTGGTAATCCTTCATAATGCCAGGATTTTAAATAATATTTTCCAAAGTCATTCTTCTTTCCATGGAGGCCTTCCTGACACAACCAATGTGTGTTACAGGGAGGTTGTGCCCCTAAAAGTCTTTGCATTGTTGTTGCATTCACAACCACCAAAAAACCCCCTGGGATGCACTGTGTCTGATGCTCAGTAATGACTGGACTAAATACCTGACCTGGCTACTGCCCCAGTAGAGCAGGACCCCTAAGACTCTGTAAGAACCCCAGCATGCTTCTTTCCCCACAGAATCATTGGCATGGGTGGGGCTTTCAAATCCAACAACTCACCAATTAACCTTATCCAGAAGAAAATCGAAATCCAAATCCTCTGATTTAAGAAAAATGTGCTTTATGTATTCCTTGTACTAGCAACTCAGAAAGCAGCTGCATGAAATGTTATTAAAGTTATATCCCAGTCCTGCCCTGCTGGCTGCAAATTTCCATACTCAGCTTTTAGATGAAGGACACATTATAGCCCACATTGCAGATTGGGTGAGCAGAACAAAGATGCTTATGAGGAAGTGCATGTTGCCATTTTAAATAAAAGGGCTAATGTGAGGAAAGCTCTCAACTAGATTTACACTAGAAACAAAGTTTGTACAGGCAGAAGATGCCAAATTCCAGGACTTGACGACAAAAGCCTCTTACTGTAGGGCAAACCAGACTACCCCCTGGTGAAGCTCTGTTCAGAATCTGAGCTCTTTGAAGGTAGCCACTATTTGCCTCCTCTGCTGAAGAACTTGAATCTCAACAAAAATGAACACCATGCAGTTTAAACATCTGGGTTAACATCAAGATTTCTACTGCTCTGAATTCTAAATGTGTCACCATTCTCAAGCTCCTTGACCAGCCTGAGAACTGCCATAGCCTTGCTGATCTTTAGCTATTGACTCTGTTTTGGGAAAACAACATTAATAACTGGGTTTCAGAACCACTTCTCCCCTAAGCATTCAATGTGCTTTTGCCCTTCAAACAGGGTGGATAGGACACATGTTGTTTTGTTATTGTTATTTCCAAACTAGGTCTTCTAGGTGTGTCTCCTGTCTTTTGTAAATGCGAGTGTTACATCATGTAGCTAAGCAGCTATCTAGATTTTAATTTTTTTTTCTGGTTGCTCATGCCCATTGCACCTCAGCCTTAGCCACAGAGAATAAAATCCTTTTTGTGCATTCTGCTGCAATGCCTGCAGTGGGTCTGAAGAGAGTGAGAAGAGAGTAAATGTAGGTTGAATATGTGGGGAATTGATAAAACTGAAACTGAGGAGCAGAAGATAAAGGAGAGTGTGCTCACAAAAGGTCATTCTCACTTCTGAGTCTGTGAGGGGCTGGCCTTTTTAGTCTGTTTCCCAGCCTCTGAAAGATAAATGGCTTTTCATCAGGGTGTGCAGGATCCCCTATGAGGAGAGCCCATGCTGGCTGCCCTCTGGGGATGCTGCTGCTCTCCTGGCCGGGACAGGACAGACAACATCCCAGCAGGTCCTGTAGCTCCCAGCCTATTGTCATCCATCTGGATGCTGAGATACTTGCTCAGCAGGTTTGGCAGCTCATACAGCTTCTCATAAGATACTAGATAATTGCTCCTGGATTGTTGTGTGATGAGTAGGTAAGATAACAGGACTATTAAGCACTGTTTCATCACCACCCTCAAACCAGTATACCAGATACTTCCTCTAAAAGCACTGTTTCATCCCAAATCTAATAAACATATATATTCTAAACTCCATCTGCTGTTACAGCCTTTAATTGATAGGAAAAAATGGCCAGTGTTAGATTTTACAGCTCAGGTGTTAATTATCATGTACTAGGATCTGTTAATTACCTATAAAAAAAAGAAAAAGAGGTAAACAATTTGTGATTTCAGTCTGGGCAGATACAGTAACGATTTTTCCAAGCCTTCAAACCAACTTCCTTAATGTTTTCCACATAATGCTTTAAGACTCTCATTCAGCAAGAACCATGAACACATGCCTAATCCCAGTGTGACCATGGGGAGCTGCTTGCATTAACTGGAGATGAATACCTTGCTGAAAGAGGGCCTGGGAGACCCAGGAGCAGCAAAGCTCTGTAGACCTGTCTTTGGCAAGGGGAGGCAGTGAGTGGCTGGTCCCTCCTCACAGCTGCTGCAGGCTGCAGGTGAAATCCCACCTGCCAAGGGCAGTGGGCAGCATTAGGGTGCACTGCTTGGCCTGGCAGCTCTGCTTCCCCTCTGAACCTCAGGTTCATCCCTGCCATCATCCCCATACTACTGAGGATAACAGAAGCTGGAAATTGCCATTTTAAAGCCCTTTTTTGCTACAATCCCCAGCATTCTGAGGCTGTTGGAAGGTCAAACCATATCCTGCCTCAGAGGAAACAAGAGGGATGCACAGTGAGGTCACATCAGTGGCAGTTTAGGGATCAGCCAGCGTCTCCCAGCCACTTGCCCTGGCCCTGGGCCAGCAGCTCCACGGTTTCCCTTGCTCTGCCACTGTGCAGCACCCAGGGCAGGCCTTGCCAGGAGTGGTCATGAGGCTGCAGTCCTCCCATGCCACAAATAGGTCTCATACAGGATAAGGGTTGCATTGGGCAATGCCAGAAGGGCTGTGCTGCTGCCTGGTACCCACCTTGCCACAGTGATTGCATCTGGGCACAAAGCATTTTGCAGGAGATTCTGCCATTATCTGTTGCCTCCCAAACTGCTGGTAAGGTACTGAAGGGATGATTATGGGTTTAGAAACAATACATTGGCCACCAAGATCATCATCTTTGATTAGACCGTACCCTCTGCCAAAACTCAGCTAGCACAGCTAGCCAAAAGACTGGAAAGCTATAGTTTCACTTGTGGAAAACCTTCAGAAGCTTCTGGGACCTGGTCCATCTTTGAGCTTTGCCAGTAGTGTGGAAAGTCTGCAGAGCAAACTGGTGCAGCTCTGTTAGCTGATGCCCTGTGGCACTTTGCTGGTGGGAAAGTGCTTTTGTTGATACGTTTTGTTTCATTTTAGGACTTGCAAGAAAGCTTTTTTTGCTGTGTGTCCCTAGATTAGACTGTACAAAAAAGCCAGTATCCACCTTTCAAGGACAAAAACGATTCTGTGAGACATTTCAATCTCAGGATAAGTCTGCTGGATTATTATCACTTATAATTAATTCCCTGCATGCTGCGACATTCCCTGCTGGCAACCTCTTTTTCATCTGTAAAAATACTGAAGAGTTGTAGGCAGCAGGAAGGCTTGCCAAGACATCTGTATCAAGGTTGTTAGTATAGACAAGGAATATGTGTGCCACACAGGAGGTCTGCTGTGCTTAAAGCAGACCCATTCTGTCCACACTATATCCTCTCCAGGGGAATGGCTATGGCAGCACTATGGTATTCTGTTTTCACCACAAGCTTTAACTCTTTATTGTTTGTACAATAGTATATATTATAAACCCTAATGCATTTTTAACTGCAAGTTGGTAAAAACAATTAACTACCAGAGAAAAAGTGCTTTGAATTCAATCCTGGAAATTATTTTCATTTTTAATGGTTTGCTCATCTTCTCTTTATAGATATCTAAACACCCTCTGAGTCTGGACCAGTTTGTTGCTTCCTGAGTCCTTACACCCAGCACACCAGTTACACTGAACGTTTTGTACCAGCTGAGCTTAACAGCAAACATATGCACCACGCTGAACCAGCTGAATTCAAATGTTGTGATAAACAAGCTGCCATCAGAATGAGAACACTTGCCAAATATCCCACTAGCCTGGGTGCTGGGCTGCAAAAGAGGAGAGCAGAATCTGAGAGCTGTTTAAATTCCTGCACTATTCTTCACTCTCATTGCTGACTTACCTCACACTTAGATTTTCCCATAGGATATCCTGAGGAGAACCATGCTCTTTACTTTAGCAGTGGTCTTGGTGGTAGGAAGGCCAATTGCTTCCCCAGAGGCACAGAAGCTGACAGGCCAGTGTGCTAACTTGCAGATATGCACAAGCATTTAATGGGCTCACTGATATGGCTTTGCAGTGGAAAACAGACTTGCAGAATCTAAGGGTGAGCTCTGATTTCTATTATCTGGTGGAAAGCAGTGCATATCTTATAAAATGCTAGAAAGTGGAGAGGGACCTTGCCCTTCACTATTTCTTCACATCCTTTCAACAGTTTGAACGAGCAGGGTATCTGCCTCACATTTAGCTGCCATGAACTATTTGCTATGTTGTCTAAGACAGAAATTAGGCTAAACTAATATTGGTCACCTTTTTCTATTAATTTAAATAGCAGCCCACCTCTTTATGGTGTAGATTATGTTTTTTTCCTTCTGAAGGCAGTGGTCATGTTGTACCTCCACACTGGTTCTGCTGCTACCAGGATCAGCCTGGACCTGCTGAGATATCCTCACTTATTTCTAATGGCATATGCATGAAACTCATCCCCTTTTAATCAGACTTATGCAGAAAAGCACATTTTATAATGGCAGAGTGAATTCTCCAATGCATGTAATGTCAGGGTAGGTCAGTCAGACTCATATTAGCTCTAATTGCCCCTCTAACCATTCTGATATTCCTTGCCTGCATCCCCTTTCTTGCCTGAGGCAATATAAATAATAAAATATTTTCTATTTCATCATAGTGGTTCATTGAGTAGCATAAGGGGATACATTCAGCAGCAGTAGCAATTTGTGGGCTTGGAGTGGGCTTGACCCTGGTATCATTCACCTAGTCTGTGATTCAACATTCATTAATAACAACTCTATCTACCAGATCATCTGGCAGTACAAGTCTAATCCAGATCAGGAACAAGCCCTCAGCTGCATTTCTATCAGGTTAGTAATTGTGTACTTTAGGGAGTCTGTGCCAGCTTGCACCATCATCATGACCCTGGTATTGCATTCTCCCTATTTTTTCAGCATCTCCATGTGACTCAAGAATGCTGTCCCAGTTGCATTGAGAGGATGCTTGGTGGTGGCACCCCAAGGGACCATCCTCTGGTTCCAAGGACAGGGCATGTGTGTTTCCCATGTAGTTCTGCAAAAGGTGTTCAGGGGAAGCTCAGAATTGTTGTCAGCAGAATATTTCCAAATCACAGGAAACTGCAGGATAAATCCACACCTAACTGCGTCCTTACATTTGGTAGAAATGATTCACTTAGATCCTGTTGTTTAAGCTAAACTTCCTGATCCCTTGTCTGTTGGTGAATACAACTGAAGTGTCACACATGGCCACTCTGCTTTGGTGCACAAATTGGACTACTAGTAAGATAACTTTGGAGCCCAGAAGAGTGTCTCCTCACACTCTTTGCAGGGTATGAGTACAGATGGATAGTGTGCCTGGGCTTGTTTACAGGGGTGCCTCCAGGCCTGGGACCCTTTGGAGGAGGCTGATGCCTACCTCATGTCAGGATCTTGTGGATCACCTTAGGCAGTAATTGAGAGTTTGGTCTGCTGGCCTGGTAAGCTGCACAACCTCTGGTTTCCCTTACTCCTGACTGGCTAAAGCATGTGAAACCAGCACATGTGCTCCTGGTAGCGAGAGCCGTGAGGTAAATGGAGACAGTGTGTACTGATGGCCATGGTCCATGCTCTTGTCTCCCCTTCCTTTTCAGAAAAGATCAACAGCCTCTGAGAGATGATCCCACAAAGCATCATTGTCCTACTCAAGTGCTGTGTTAGGTCCCAGCTCGTAGTGCAGTCCAACTCTTTTACCCCAAGAGGAGCAAAACACTCAGTACCACACATCATTGCCACTGGCTTTTCATGGGGTCATGTCAGGGAGTTAATCCAACAGTGTTTATTCAGGGTGCTGGAACGATTGTGTGGGATGGTAGGGCAGACTGTATTATTCCATAGGTTCCAAGTGACAGCCAATTGCACGGACTTGTGTCCTGATATGTCCATGCCAGTACCTGTGCTTGGGTTCAGTTAGGATGCAGTTCAGATGTGGAAGTGGAGCCACACTGCGCATGCTGTGTGTGAGTGAGTCCAGGCACTAACACAACTGGAAACTGAGGCATGTTGGCAGCAGGAAAGGAGAAGTATGATCACAGTTCATGCCTTAGGAGTGTGCAAATAGAAGAGGAAGTCCCTGGGTCCAAACCTGCTTACAGAGCAGAGCAGCAATAGCCAGAGACCACAACATTGGTGTGTAGATGGCAGGAAAAGGCCTTGAGAAGTCCAGTCAAAGACCTACAGACAAAAAGCTTGCAGATCTGCTGAGAAAGTATTATCAAACACGAGCACTCCAATCAGCACAGTCTCTTTAGGCTGATAAATGGATTAAAATAATACATATTTTAATTTAATACATATTTCTGACACAGGGCCAGGTACCCAAGATTTCATTTATGGACTGACAGAAGTGTGGCCTGGGGGCAATCCAAAGCAACTGATTTGGAGCCATTGAATATAAGTCAACTTCTGTTTAAGAAGAAGAAATCAGATGCTCCAAAGAAATCTGAAATATAAGCAAAATGCAGTAACATAAATGTTAACTGTGAAATACACAATTAGTCTAAATGCTAAAAGTAAGGAATTTAATATTAATGTAGAAGCTTAGAAAAGGCTAGGAGATAAAAAGTTGCTACAGTTGATTAGTAGGAAGAACTAAGTGTCTCCTCATCTTTTTTTTATTTTGGATGTTTTTCAGAAATAACTCATCAGATCATGTATTTAAATGTCAAAAGAAGGCTTCACATCATTCCTCCCACCTCATAAAAAGGAAGAAAATGGACAGGGAAGGGAGGTGCTGATAGGATTTGTAAGTTTGCCCCTGAGCTGTGATGGAAGAGTTTCGCCATTGTGCTGATTACTGAATGCTGAATCACTGGTGAGTAAATGGCCCTTGCCAAGAACTGCAAATGTTCCAACCACTGCAAGAACAGAAGTGTGCAACAGAGGCTCATGTCCAACTCTGGGTAATGCCCTACCTTGACTGGGGAGAAAGGGGCTTAAGAAGTGATTTTTCCTCTGTGGACTTTCCACTGTAAATTAAATACAGATGCATCTTCTCTTTCTCATGAAAGACCAGAAATCATTGGAAGCTGGGAAATTATTTTTAAAAATTAAAAATAACTGTATGCAGGCCTCTAGACACCTGGACTTCTTGTTCAAGGCCGTGGTGACCCCTGCTCTGATCCAGAGTCACTGCCCTTCTCTTCCTGAAGCAAGAAAAAGCAATTAATTTCATTTTGAGGCATTTTCCATTATCTTTTTCCTATTAAGCAGTCCTAATCTCATTTATTGTCTCTGAAACAATCTTCAGCGTTGTACATGGCCAAAAACCTGGTAGAAAATAAGAATATTTGGGCTATCTGGAAATATGTAGGGTTTTCTAACTTAGTCTGGAATAAATCAGTCTTTGTTGGATTTTGCAAGGACATTCACCCATACATTTCTGGATATTCTTTGCTGGTTTGTTTATCATCAAATATTTAGGTAATATTTACTTTGCTATGAACCCTCAATTGATCATAGCCATTCCATTTGACTCTGCTCATTGCACACTTACACAAAAGATGGAGTGAGGCTGCTGCTGGGAGATTGTTCATTTCCCAGATGCAGAAAGTTTAGGAGCAGAAAGTTAACCAGCATACCTGGCAGGGACTTATCAGGAACTTGTGTAGCATTAACTAAAACAGATGGACTAGAAGCATGCCATTAAAGAAATCCTAAAAAAAATCCCCTAACTAATCAAAACCCCAAAACCACTAAGCAAACTTCACAGTCTGGCATCAAATAATAAAACCAAACCATCCTCCAGAAAACCCAGAGTTCAGAAATGTAAGTGATTATTCCATTCAGGGGACAAAGATATTAAATTGACAAAAGCAGAAAACTTCCAACAAATGTTCAAAAGATGCCTTAGTGGCCAGTTCAACTGCACTATGATGTCCCCTGCAAAGTCTGTCATGTTTCCATGCAAAGCTCAGTTTTGAAGTCCCTTTTATTAATGTAAATAAATAAATAAATAAATAAATAAATATTATTTATACATTATGTGTGTTTTTATGTATAAGCACACATTATAAAAAATATTTGTATTTCAGCATCCTTTATTCTGCCTACAAAATGTCATCACTAACAGATTTTGCAGAATAGCTCTGCAATACTTCTGCCTGTTCAGAGAGGACAGGGGTTGAGAGAATTGAAAAATGCAGAATGTCCTCAGGGGCTCACTCCTGGTCATAATTCATGCAGTTTGCTGCAAGAGATGTGAGTAACATCTCCCATCTTGGCTCCACCCCAAAAAGTAATGACTTTCATTTTCATTCTCTTTTGACCTAGGTTTCAAACACTAGGAAAACTGAGAGGAAGCTTTAATTTAACTGGTTCCCTGTTCATGTAATGATTTTGGAAAATAGCCTCTTCACCAAAAAAAGAAGTTTGGTAGTTTGTTGGTTTTTTCCCTAAGCTGAATAGCCCAAACTTTATTACAGCACTGAGTCACTTCATGTCCTTTCTTAGAGCATGTGTTTTTCATCTTCATTTAACAACTTAAAAAGTTCATAAATATTCTGAGGGAGAGTAGATCACACTGAAACTGTCCTGTGCATTTACTCTTGCTTATAAATATACATGCACATATCTGTCTTCTGTGTGTGTGTATGAATGTATATATGGGCATACATATATACAAAAACTGGCAAAATAAATAATAAATGTTGCAGCATATATGAGAGTATGCAAAACCTTACCTCTTACAGTAGAAATTTAATATATGAGAAAGCCAAGTTTGCATAACAATTTACATCAAAGAAAGACTGCAATTAAAATTTGTATTTGCTTCCTATCTTTTATAAGAAACTTCTGTTAGCAAAAAGGATTAAACATAGTATTTCACTGCCCACACCTGAACTTTTTTCTGTTTGTTAGACATAAGGCAATATTGGCACAACAAAACAAACCAAAAGGCATATCTTCTGAAGAAGACTCAAAGGTGAACATAATTCTGCAGTCAAGCAAAATTGCCAGCACACGCTTTCTCTGTTGTTCCCAAAATAAGTGGGTTGTCAGTAAAATTCCAGTTCACACAAGGTCATAAGGAGTTCTCCCTCCAGAAATTACAACATGATTTGAAAAGAGAGAAGAGAATCAGAATCCATACCCTCTTGTTGATTGTGCTGGCAATACTAGAGGGTGCCACAGCTGATGGTCCCCCAGAACACAGACCATTGCAGACACCAGAGCAGGTTTTCCCTGGTTCATTTGAGCAGTTGGAGTTCATAACACAGAAAGTCAAACAGGATTAGAGACCTAAGGAAAATAACCAGCTAGCCTGTCTAAAATTGATCCTGCAGCCTGGATAATTTTAGGGCTATAATAAATAGGCTGCTTTGTTTTCTCATCTATGCTTGTCTACTGCAAGATTTGTTGAGCTTTCCATTATTACAGGCTTACAAGATTTTCTATCCCACTGTCCCCCATTTGCTTTTTTCCTTTGTATGTAGAAAAATGCCTGTAAAATATTAATCCAAATCCAAGTAGGTGCAGGTGAGACCACCTTGATAACTGCTTATCATAGTAAAGACCCAGTATAATTTCATTTAATGTGATAAGCACATAAGTCCCAATTTTTCTGACAATTGCTTATCTGGTGTTTCAGTTTTATTTTTCTTCTTTTAATATTCTTTTAGGTTAAAAGGTTATTTCTGTCAGATCCACAGTGGGTGGATAAGATCAATAAAATATTCATACCATTCACAAAAGTGCCAGGCTTTACTTTTATTGAAAAATGTAGTAGTGATGTGTAATAAGCATTCTCCCTTTGTGGAGGTGGAGAAGAGCTAGTAACATTCCAGAAGGCCTCATTTTTCTGCACTCCTTCTGCATTTTAAAGAAGAATTGCATCCATTCTCACTTGCTTTTCAGTTTTGATTGAAACCAACAGACACAGGCAAGAAATTAAACCTCCATAAATCTGATTCTGCATTGCAAGATTTGTTTATGCCCCTTACTTCTCACTTAGGTTTGGAAGCTGTCCCTGAATACAAAGTTGGTCTGTGTAGTAGTCACTGTCAATATAGATGGTTTGCTCATATTAAATAGGTTTTATTTACTCCATCATCTTTATTGTGATTGCTTGGTGGGGGTTTTTTAATGTTTTTTTTTTAATGTTATAATGTTACATAAAATATGCTAGGCATATAGCATTGTCACATAAACAATCCCAAAATTATCTTCCCTTTTGGGAGATCCTAATTCTGCAGTGCTGACTCCATTAAGTTCGTACTCTTTTTCTTTTCACCAACCTTTTCCACTTTCACTAAACCATCAGTGGCAGGTCCTGGAACCAACCCCTCCCAAGTGTCTCCACATCAGGCATCACACAGAGGAACAGGTTTCCATACCTAATAACCTGCAGCTAAAATATGGATCTCTTTCAGGTCCTAATAAGCACTTCTGCCTACCCACCCTGTGGCATGGGAGTGTGTCAGGGGGCTGCAGTGATGTTTGATTTGATTTCCAGTGCATCCCATCTGGCCACACACAGGTTGCACTAACAGGTGTCAAAATGCCTCTCTCAGCACCTCCAGGGGATCTCTGCAGCCATTCCCGACCAAATTCCTCTTAATTGGCAGGCCTCTTACAGGCACATCCAGGAGACATTAACTTTAAGCCAAAAAGCACTGATGAAACAAGGAAATTAAGAAGACAAGAGCATGAAATGAGTGGCCTGTACAACCACACTTGGCCCGTGCCTTTCCCTTTTCCTCAGAGCAGGCATGCCTACCCATTTTATTTGCATAGACAGTCAAGGGTCAGCACAAAGCCTATAGACTATTTAAGACCTTGGGCTGGCCTTCTGGGCAGGGCTGAATTTTGCCAACATCTTTATTATCTTGGAGTAATCTCCAATCTCTTGGGTTTGCCACATGCAAAAATACCTCAGCTGGGAGAAAAAACCCTCCTTGACTATTTGAAAGATCTAAACTGGGTGGAATTTTCTTTTTCCCTAACATTATCCACATGATATATATTTCATTGTAATTTTGATCTCTATCTGTTAAGTTCATACTTCTGCTCCCACCAGAGTCTGTGGCTAACACTCCCTTGATAACAGGAAAAGCAAGCCATTGACCCGGAGGGAGTTAGATCTCTGTGGAAAGAAAAGCAATTATAAGAGAATTCTAATTTCATATCCATAGTAATAAAAAGGAACAGATCAGATAATATTGAATTAAAAGAATGTGAAAGCTTCAGGTCTGTAGGTTATTGTGAGATTATTGTGTCTTTAACAGTCTCTGTCTTAAATGTTAGACTAGGAAATCAAAGTTTGATCCAACATTAAATCATCTGCTTAGCACAAAATCTGATGCATTTAAAATGTGGCTTCATGAAAATGTCATTCATTGATGCAGTATAGAGAGACTGCCTGGTATGTCAAACACCTTCAAGTAGGTCATCTTTCAGGGATTAGTCTAAGTTGCTATCTGTTGACATTTCACATGTGACATCATAAGCTTCTTAAAATGAATGAAATTCTGTTTCTTTTCTTTGCTTTTTTTTTTTTTTTTAAGGCAAATGATGGCTGAAAGGCAGAAAGATTTGCAAACCCAGTTAGTGATTTTTGGCTGCCTCATATTTGAAGTATCCACTTTAACAGAATCTAAAAAGTCTGTTTGTCTGCAAGCGAGTTTATTTTGTTCTGAAAATTAGACCTTTTGTCAAACTGGAAGTCAAACCGTGAAACATCACAGTAATGAACAGTGTACTCTGAGAATCCCAAGCCATCTCCTTCCAATTAATGATATGTTGCCCTGTTACTTGCCAGAAAAATACCAGTTAGGAAGATAGATGTGAGCTTGATGCTCTAACTTCCAAAATCAGGTCTGGTACCAATTTCTAGTGTGCCCTTGAGCAAGATAACTGTATTAGGTGTTTCAGAGGTGCTCTGCTGGACTGTCCCTTGGGCATTACAGCCCACTTGGAAAGGATCTGCAAAGCCTCCTCCTACTGCAGAGGAGCACTGTCAGCACAAGGAGTGGGGGTTTGGCACCATCCCCATGTAAAACTGACCAGTGAGACCTACACAGGTCTACAGGGCATAATAACACACAGATTTTTTTTTTCCAGATTGTATTTCAACAACCAGACAAGAAACCCCAAGAATGTCTCTGAGTTGGGCTTTCTAATGGAGTGGCTGAAAAGTACAGCAGGGCTGCAGCTTATTTTGGTTGCTCCTTTCCTCTTTGTCCTCACAGCAAGCACAGGCTCTGGTGTTGAGGACAGTGAGGGGAGGTGAACTGCACTGGAAACTGAGGTTGCTCCCTGCTACTGGTCAGGGGAAAACGGGACAAACTATTGCTTTATGATGACCAAGACTAATAACTTCTCTGAATGCATTTAATAAAAATGAGAGACATTATACAGGAATGTTTCCTTTTAGTGTAGGGAAGCAATGTGTTTTTATTGTGTGTTCTAATGATTTCAAGCCATCATGTTGGCCATCTTGAATATAGTTAAGAAAAATATGCTTACGGAACGATTTTCTTTGTAACAGTAACTGGAAAGGAAAGCTAGTGTGAATAATGGTACACAAGTACACTATTTATAAATGTGATTTATTTATACATCCTTTGTATATTTGTGTATTCATTGAGACCCTAATTTCTGAAGAAACTTATCTCTGTATCTTATTTACTCGTCTGGAGTGGCTTCCCCTTTTGAAACAGTCAACTAAACATATAATTGTTTAGAAACTCTACGGAACTTGCCAAAATATGAAGTCATGCACAAGGAAGGGGCAGAAGTTCAGATTTCAATCTGGCCATGTGGGGCGGCACGTGCTGTCCTAAGCTGCTCTAGTGAAGTTGTTCCTTTTAGTTGCTCTCCAGAGGCTCTTTTATTGGGAGAGAAAAAAGATCTGACTGCCAAGAAGGAGGACGATGCTGTCTGCAGAGATGTATCAAGGCTCTGATAGGGAAAACAGAAGATTTATTTTGTCTTCTTTCTCTCCCTGTTCTGAGGGACTGTGGGAGAAAGTATAAGCTGAAAAATGGTAACTCTCTGCAAGGCCATACTTTCCACTCTGGGCCATGGTCTGGCTTTCAACTCACTGTGCTGGGACACTGATTGCCCCTTTTTGTTACACTTCTTTGCCACTAGAAAGGAGCCCCTAATTCCAGGGTCACAGCCTTCTCTTTTTCTTCTGTGGTCCTGCAACTTGTCATGCACCAAGCAGCTGTAACCCGGATGGCAGTCTGCCTTACTGACACACAAGTATTTTCTTGCACCTTAGATACAACTCATAAGCAATATGCCATCATACAGTTCCACACTGGGACAAGACAAAAAAAACAAAGAAAAAAGTCTTTTTTCCTTGGACACACATTCAAAGGGCTAGTCACCAAGAGAAAAACCATGGATTCCAGGAAAATTTGAGTTTTTCACCTTTCCCCAAAAGCAAGACAAATGTTTGTCTTCAGCTGTATGGTGCAGGGAAAAATGATCCACTGCTTTTGACCTTAACTACACACAATCAGAAATATGGATCACTAAAGAGTACGCCATAGGTCTCACATGTTGTTTATTTTTTGGCAGGATGCCAAGCAGCCTGTGAGCACAGAAGTGGAGACCACATCCTCCTTGCTCTCACATCTTCCAGGATCATTCTCTTAGGATGCTGACTGGTACCTATGCTGGGAGTCTCCAGGTCTGCCATGAAATGAAATGTCTTTCCAGGTGAACTTTACAAAAGGTGGCTGCATTATCCCTGCCAGGTACCCCTAGTGTCATTCCAGGTGGCTCTTGTGGGGAGCAGCAGCCATGCTGCCAACTTGCACAGCTCATTCCAGGCTTTCTGTTCCGTTTGAATTGCTCCGTGTAAAATGCCAAGAAACGCTGCTGACCCAGAGTCAGCCAGAGCAGGTGGTGAGGCAGAAATGCTGTGACTCCTGTGAGCTGAGGTCTTGAGAAGCTGTTGAGCAGCAGCTGTTTTGTGCAGCCTCAAGGACACATCATGAAAAGAGCATTAAGGCATCTTAGAGCCTGACAGCGCAGCTTCTTTCCCAGCTCAGTATTCAGACAGCATTTCTCAGCACTTTAGAAGTCACAAACTAGTGACAGGCACTCCTGTGAGCATGCACAAGATGCAAAGGACCCATGCAACGTGAATGGCATGCAAGAAAACTCAAGCTAGCCTTCACTCACCCCATCATTCAGATGAGCTGGAATAGGTCATTGCAAGGAAACTGTGAGAAGATGACTGCTTCTCCCTTCTGCAGAGGTTTGCCATGTGTTATGGCTCAGATGGCAAATTCTTCATGGGATTGAGCTTTCTTTCCCTCCTTGGATAATATATCCCATCCCTTCTTCATTCGTTATTTTCCATGGTACATATGGCAAGGCTTGGTGCACAGAGGGGTGGGAGGAGGTGAGGGTGCTGTGCTCAGGTGCCTCCTGCAGTCAAATCGCACAGCCTGAAAGCCCTGGCTGGGAGGAAGACAGGGTGGCACAGGATGCCGGGTTGCTATTGGCATGTTCTATAAAATATGTCTTTTTGACACATTTTGGGAGATAGTGCAACAGACATGCATATGCCACTTAGCACACTTCTGGGAGCATGGCAGCAATCCAGTGGAGTTAGAGATTAAAGCTAAAATGGGATAGGATGTCTTTCAAAGATACGTACCAGGCACTCAGGTTAAGACCTGTGGATAAAATTTGTAACTTGTAAAAAAAATTGTGCATATGTTTTGTGATTTCTCTTATATTTCTCTTGACCTGTATTTTACCTTGATCAGCAGATATTTCTTCTCAGATTAATTATCCTCCCTGTGTTCTACAAGGAACTCTTAGATCCAAACTCCTGGAGGATACATGCCAGCAGTTTTAAGGAACAGGTTGGAGAATTATGCAATTATAGGGACATCTAGGCTATGCTTTCTGCCTACTGACAGTTAGACTGATTTTATGTGCAGCATCTGAACATTATTTTGTGGGCAAAATTAGTAAAAAAGGTAGTTGCAATTCTCTATGTATATATATATATATATATATATATATATATATATGTATTGGGGGGTGGGGGCTAGAGGAGAGTCTTGACATCCCAGCCATAATCCACTCATATATCAGAGCTGGCCTTTTGCCACTAAGCACTCCAGGCCTACCTTCCAGAGAGAGAAAACGGTATAGACAACTCTCTGTGTTCTTCCTCAAGGTGTGGCATGAATTCAAAGCACATCTGAAATCTGATAGAGAATCTGTATGAGTATCCTGACAGCCACTCCAACTTGACACCTCTTTGATGTGCAAGACTACTGTCAGACACTCTCTCTTCCTCATGCCTCTGACTTCCAGACATGCAAGTCTATGGTCCTTCTAGGAATATCCCAACAAGAGGGCAATGTATGTGTTACCTGTCTGCAATTAGAATTTTTCCCCATCCTCCAATTCTGCATTGCTATTGATTGGTTTTGTGCTGGCTGGCTGACTCTAATATACAGCATATTCACCACCTCTAATTGATTGCAAGTTCATCATCCTTCGCCCAGTACCCTGAGCAGATTGCTGTTGACATTTACTTATTTCATGATACTCTTTATTGCTCTTTGTCTTCTCATCAGCTTTTCTCTTTGCCTCTTCTGTCCTTTTTGCTTCCCTTTTACTCTGGCTTCCAAATCTCTGTTTGCCCATGTCTTTCCTTTTCTTCCTGTTACTTCCCTACTCTACTACATCATAAGCCTGTTTTTTTGCCATGGTCTTGGTGAAACTTGTGTTTGCCACAGTCTCCTTTCTCACTGACACCTGTCTGCACCACAGCCTCTCTGTGTTGTATTGTGGGCCTCTCCTCATCCCCTGCTGCCCATGCCCTCAGCAGCTCTCAGGAGACACAGATGGGGTGGCACTGAGCACAGCCCATGGGAATGCAGGGATCTGAACACACACCTGAGGTGATGTGCAGTCCTGAGCCCTTCCTCAGGTGCAGCTCAGTTGTGCAAGTCATGGTGCACCAGGTGAACCAGATGAGAGAACAGGCAAGAGTTAACAGCAGGCCTTCCTTCAGTGCACAGTGAGGTGCCAGTGTCTGTGCTGTGGTGTGGGAGTATTTTCCACAACCCCTTTGCTGACCTGCCAGCATAATCACACAAGTCCTGGTAAAAAAATCCCTAAAAATGAGCAGACATTGTCTGTTGGGTTGTGAGCCTCTAGCTGATGAATGTGGACAGTCTTCTACGTGGCAATGGTGCATGTGTGTGACCTCAGAAGGTGACAGCCAGTGGGACTGTGGGCAGCACCATGCTGGTGGATGCACACTGAGGGCTGTAAGCCTCCAGCGTGCCCTGCTGCACTTGACATGAGCCCAGCCAGAATGCAGCCCAGAAACAAGCACACCTGTCTTCAGCACTGCTCATCAGCATGCAGAAAGTGCTACCCCTGCACAGCAGGGTACAGCTACTGAGAGCTGAAGGCCAAGAGAGAGATGCTGGGGACAGCATGTTCAGACATGACCCACAGCTTTATGCATTTCATGGATCAGCACCAGGGAGGTTTGTGCATCTCCTCACCTGCCTTCCCACTCCCATATGTGCTTGGTAACCACTGTGTCCCCTTCCCAGGTGGTGGCTGTCACTGCAGCAATGTGCTGCATGATGTTACTTCACAGACAGGAGGAAAGGGCACAGGCAACTGGTACCCAGCAATCCCCTTTAGCTGGTGCCCAGTCCCAGTGACTCTACAAAAAACAAAGGAAGGTTACCTGGAACACTCAGAATGCTCAGGAAAAAAAAAAAAAAACAAAACCAAACCAACCAACCAACCAAAAAAAAAAAAAAACAACCCAAAAAATACAAAAAACCCAAAAAACCTGTAAGAAGGGGCTAATTTTAATAGCTTCCAGCCTTGCACTCCTGTGTGTCTTAGAAGGAGTTATATTGCTCTTCAACCTTTAAAAATAGTCTTGGGTTTGGAAATTATCATAGTGCAGATCTTCCTTTACTGGAAAGTTGATAGCAAGGTGTAAAAAAAAAAAAGGAAAAGAGCAGACAAGGATCTGGAATCAAAGGCAGGGAAGCACTTAGAGATGTGTCGACAAGAAGTGCTATATAGATGCCACATTGAAAGGACTGGCAGATCTCTGTCTAAGCTGTTCCTCCTCCTGGCTGCATTCATCTCTCAGCACAGTGCTTCTTCATCCATACCATCCCTGTGACTGCAGTGGCATTTCCAGGGAAGGCCATGTTTTGAGCAGAAGTGCACCGTCCTGTCCACATTCTGGGTTCATAGGGCCCTTTCCAAAGCAGCAAGGTCCAGCCTTTGGTCCCTGACCTGTGCAGTGCAGCAAAGGGGCAGACAGCAGGGAGGTGACCGTGGCTCAAGTCCATGTGTTTTTCACTCCTCCTTTTGGCCCATGATGGAAATAGACCATGTTGAGCTTCACTTCTAATGCAGAAGCTTAAAGATATCAGTTCATAGGTTCCAAGCAAATACCTATGGGTGACCAACAAGACAGCCAAGAGTTTTCCTCTTCTAGTGGGACCTGCACTTGCCAGCACAGTGCTGCAAGGCAGGACTTTGGTCATAAAAAATTTAAGCTGTTTCTCCTGCCCAGCACATGCCAGAAAAAGCACAAATGAACAGCGCTAATTTCAGTTAATTTGCTGGACTAATTATGTCTAATGAAGAAATGGCACAGACGGGGCAGCTGAAATGAAGGGTGTGCAGAAAGGAAAAGTGTGAGAGATCCCCAGGCAGGTCACCTCAGACCTCTGAGCAGAGGAAGGGCAAAGCCTCCCTGCACCAACCCCAACATCTGCCCAGGGCTGGGGACTCCCAGCAGAGGAAGGGATGGTGTGGTGAGCAATGGGCTGCTCAGGCCAGGTAGGTCACCCTGGTGTCACTGGAGGGGGCAGAGAGAGTGGCTGCTGGCTGGGGACCACTGTGGCTGAATGGCACACCGGACCCTGCAGGCACCAGTCCTCTGCTGAGGAATTTGGCAGTCACCCGTCTGCAAGCAGCAGGCAAAGGGTCAAAAAGAAGCCAAAACCTTACCTTTTAAATTGATTTCAGAAGATACAGCAACACAAATTTTGAAATCAAAATCATAGTTCTGACAAATTAAAAATGATTGAAATTTGATTCATCATTCTTATTATTTAACTTTAGGTGGGAGAAGCAAAATTTTCCAGAGAGGAAGGATAGATAGTTGAGTTTAGGCGTGATACAAAGCTAGTTTAAATTTTTTAATTACCTCTCCTTTATCTCCATTTTTATCTTCTTTTAAATGAAAAAGAGCATTACTTTCTTTTATTTTTTAATCAAATTGGTAGAATTTAGGCTTTGAACGGGAGAGAAGACATCTTCACCATAAACAAAAGATGGCTTGTGGAAGTTTGTATTTGACAGCTGTCTTCAAACAGGTAATCAGATTAAATAAATGCATCGGATATTCACTGAGAGTTAACAGTAAGAGCGCTAACAATTACACACAGGAAGATGTGACATCATCAGTTTTGATGGTTTCCCCTGTGGTTTTTACTTCTCCTTTTGGTCAAAGTGAGACAACTGTGATTTTCTCTCATTTCCACTCTCTTCAGAAATAGTGAAAGTATCTGTCTTTCTTTTATATCAGAATCTTCACTTTGCTGTTGATTCTCAAGCAAATCCAGTTGTACAAACAGATTAAGTCTAAAGTGAAACATGGCTAGAAAGCAGCATTTTTCTCAGCCAGTAGTTTATGCACAAAACCTCCAAGCCACAGAATCACAGAACAGTTGAGGCTGCAAGGAACCTCTGTGAATCTCCTAGTTCCCCCCTCTGCTGCTCAAAGTACATGACATACGGGGACCAAAAAAAGTAGAAGTGTGCTCTGCCTGTCACTTCAATGAAATGTATGCAACAATTTCTGTAAAATACTAGCATCTTCTTAGTGCATCTAATGAACAGTCATTGTTTAGATATTTTGGAATACAGATGGCATTCAGAATTCATAAAGTAGGCCAGAAGCACTAATCTTCATCCCAGAAATCAGTAACACAGATATAAAATCAAATGAATACTTGTATACTCATGCCCTAGATGATAAGTTTTTGACATAACAGCATGCCAATGAAAAGTACTGAGCAATTTTCCTTTAAGCAGAATGCAGGACATTGTTTTTGTGCTTGCAAGCCCCTAGGTGTGTGAATCCTTCTGCAGTTTTATAGTTTTCTTAGCCACCAATTTATTTTACACAAAGGAGACGCACACTCTTCATCAACATTTAGCTGCAAGCAGCAAGTACAGAGAGGTTTTTGAAAGAATATGAGAAGGCAGCTGCATCCAATGTTTCTACACAGGAACACTTACCAGCAGCACACTGACATTGGCTGGTCTGTGTCCTGTTCTGAGCCACTGACCCTTCCCTGTGCTCTCTCTAGGCAACCAAGCCCCTGAACATTGGTTTAGATGCAAGATTTTATATGCCCTGGTTTTAGCCACTTGAACTCTCTTGGCTTTTCCTGTCTGCTCCTGAACTACACCACCCAGTGGGAGCCACCAAACACACCTGTGCTTGTGCCCACACATGGCTCTGCCAGAGCAGGCAAGGGCCAGCTGTCCAAAATCGTTTGCTTTAGGGACAGGCAGGCTGCAGCAAGGCTCTCCCTCCTTACAGGTCTTTCTCATTTCCAGCTGCTCCAGATTTAGCTGTAGACTCTTTCTTCAGGTTAAGGAGCATTGAGGATTTTGGTTCATGTTTTTCTCACAAGTCACTGGAAGATTTTCTTACCACCTTTCTGTTTCTTGCCACCTCTGCCAGCTGTCACCATCCTCAGAGCAGAATCAGGACAACAGCTTCAGCCTCTGTTTTAAGAGTGGACTGTCCTGGGGAATGATGCCTGAGACAATAATGCTCTAGATGTCTTCCCCATGCCTGCTGTACCTGGCCTGTGCTGCTCATTATTCAGGTCTGAGCTTCTGTGATTTCCAGTCAAAGAGTGAAAAGCGAAGCCTTGCAGATTTTGGTCTGCTCCAGACATCCCTCTGTGAGAGGCAGCAGCAGAGGGACTGTTGCACAAGCAGTTCCAGCATCTGCATGACAAACAGGACAGCAGAGGCAGTGAGGAAGAAAGCTGTAAGTCACACAAATGACTAAGTAAGTGGTTATGCCACTCCCAAACATCCACACAGTGATTTCACTGCCATGTCAGTCGACACATGGACAGCCAGCGACACTGCCTTCGAACACTGGCAGGTTTGGCTCCAATATAATTAATTTAGAACTAATTACAACTGCCATACCAAAGTCAGATGAGCCTCAATATTATATAGGAATTTAGTCAAATTCAAAAATAATCAGATCTTACCTTATGCATTTTTAAAAGAATCAAAGAAGAGGGATGTCCTCTGTTTAGAAAGTGAGACACTTTTGCTGAAACCTGTATAGTTGTCATTGAAAATGTTAATCTTCTGTATGCTGAAATAAAACTACCATCTGACAATTTGATTGTCTTAGAAACCATGATTAAAGCTTTCTTCTTAGAATTGTGTTGTTGAATGGTTGAGTACTTAGACAGCCTTCTCTGTGCTTTCAAAAATCATATTGGCAACCTTGAAAATCTAGTTGCTGCTTTTCCCTGCATCTACTGTCAGAGATGCTTATTAATTTGATAAGAAGTTTGAAAACTTTATTTACCAAGAATTGTAGATAATGGATTCTTTTCAGACTTTCAAACGTACAATAGACTCTAAAACCAACTTTATAAAATATTGTTTGGATAGTAAAGCCTCCCCTAGATTGACCTGCCATGTGCTCATATGCATGCATTTGATAGGCCTGTTTTCACACATCAGATTAGGGAACATAAAAAGACCATGGCATTTCACAGCATAGAATAATGCTGGGGGGGAAGGAGGGGAAAAGTAATAATAAATTTCTGAACATAGTTGAAGTCTGAGAACATGTCAACTCTTTCAGGCTTCTGGATTCGTACAAAGCAAAACCTAGGATCGCATCCAATAAGGCAGATGGTGATCTGCTGGTCATCACATCTCCTGGACACATTTTAGCTCCATTCAAGATGCCCAGGCACAGGCTGGTAGGGGTGCTTTTTGGTGCTGTGACTTTTCTCTACCCAAGGTAGATAGTCATGGAGATTTTTGCTTCTTCTTATTCTTTTTTGGGTCAGATCTTCTTGCTCTCCCTAGTATCTGTCCAAAGCATTTTGACAAATCTGGTATGAGGCCTATCTTAAAGTCAGTTACCAAAAACTTTCAGGTCAACTCCCTAATTAATATCAGCTTTTAAGAATTCTTAATTTAAATATAGTCTGTGTTCTGCTTCCCACAGTGCCTCCCTACTCCAGTTATGTACAAAATCCTTAGACAGAAGACCTTTTTGAGGAAACTGGTGTGGTCTTATCTGGCTGAAAGGTCTTGAGATAACATTGTGTCACTAATGTAGAGAAAGTTCAGCATAAAAATAGAAGTCACTACTTAAAAAGGAACTATGATAACCATTCATCACTAAGCATATGCCCATCAGAGATATTCAGCATGTTTATTTTAAAGGTAAGTTTCACTATGGTGATTTTTTTTCCCAGAAACAGATGATATATAATGTTTTACTAGCACTCGAATGGGTTCCAAGTCAAGCTGTTTGTCAACTGGAAATTTCATCTTGCAAGAGAAAAGTATCTTAAAGCTGCTCAGCAGTGAAATTCACATAAAGGAATAAACTCTATATAGCAGATTTGTATTCCTTAGCTCATCTTCCTGTGCTGGAAATCTGGACTTCACAGCTCTGTGCTGTTGAGAACAGAGAATGGTTGAAAAATATAGCAAATACTGCAAATATACCAAATAGTGCAGAAATTTCTTCCATAATGTCACTTTCACTGGGAGCTGCATTCATGGGAATGCTACCATCTCACATTGCCAGCAGCAGTAGAAAGTATTATTTACATGAATCCACACAGACATTTACATCATTCCCTCCTTGAATCCCACAGCAAACCACCTTTTGTCTGAAGTCAGAGCAAACAGAAGAAAATAAATATTGTGCTGGTGAATGTGATTAACAAGGCATAAAACATTACAGCCATGGTGACTCTTAGATGGGAATAGAAGCATAAATGCCAACTAATTCTTTGTCCTGAAAACCAGGGCTCAATCATCCTGTTGGCAGAACTACTAGTGCTACAAGTACTCCTACAGGGAAACTGTCCCATGACAGAGTCTCTGCAAGGCAGATTTCATCATTTATCCACAATAAGAAGATAAGAGCAAACAGAAAACTGCTCAGAAACTGCCAGTGCTAAGAAGGAATGACTCTGCAGGCTACAGATGTAGATTAACAGAGAGAGACCATCAGGAGCTATGACTCAGAGACAGTTTCGAAGCTGTGGTTCCAAGATTTGGGCAGAAGCGTTCCCCCAGAATTGCTTAAAAATTATTCTTATTTCTTTAGTCTCTTCCCTGACAGAGTTTGTCATCTTTATTTCTACCCATGCCTCCTTGGTCTACATGCTTTACTTTGCATCTGTTGCCTGGACTAATTCTTGTCCTAATTCTTGTCCCTCATTTTTAAGTCTTTGCTCTTTATGTTTCTCCTTCCTCCACCAGAAGGCTTGAGCATGGGGTATTTGATATGCCAGGAGCTCCTGACTAGGGCTGTTACAACAGTCAGGACAGAGGGAAGCCCAGGCTGATGGACCACTGCTGGAGCTGATGCTCATATCTGTGTGAATTTCTACACCTGCCTAAGCTACAATTCCCACAATACAGAGGGAACATGAGTGTAAGGACCCACCTTTATCTACAGATAAAGTAACACCAGAAGCATCACTTGTAAGGAGCAATCGGACTTTGGGTCACTCATTTGTGCTCCCTTCTGTTAAACCTATGACAAACACTGGGGAGTAAAACAAATATTCATACATTTTTAGTTACATAGCCACATACATATGTGTTACAGCCAAGTATTAAAATTCTTATGCATCCATGATTTCACACTGACTTTGCGCTGTATTTATATCACTACAAAAGAGGCTTTAAAAATGCACCAGATTTTCAGCAAGTGTAAATCAGTTTAGTTTCACTGCAGTGCATTGCCTTGACTTTGGTGAATTTAATTCAGACCTGAATCACTGAAAGCCCACTGACTTGTACCAGCTGAAAGTCTAAATTTAAGACACTCATGAAACAACTAATGCATTTATCTCTTTGTATCAGAACAAGCTTGGGTGAAAGCAAGCCAATGAGTCTATCTGTATACATACTACTTTCCACAGGACTGCCAAAATTTTTTTTGTTTAGAAAATGTGGCTGACATATGAAATTCTCCATGGGAATCAAACACAAAACTGTTAAAATTGCCTCTCTGCAGCTAATTACTTCTTCCAGTTCTTATCCATATGACTAAGGTTTTGCTTATCTGACAGCTAGAGTCAGAGTTCTATTATGTATTGGTAAAGGAATTACTTATATTTAACTTAATAATGAAATAACTGGCTGATTTCTTCCTGTCTAAAGGACAGGTCAATTTGTATTTAGTTTGCTTTTTTTTTTTAAACACTCTGCAAGAAAATGCATTCATTTTTTAGAGAGCTACAAAGCAGATTTAATCTGATACTCACTGCCACTATGTAGAAGGCAAATTGCCAACACTGCTGACATAAATGAGCACATAATCTTAGCAGCCCTTAAGACCCTCTGCAATCTATTCTGGCTTCCACGCTGGCATTGTGGACTTAGCTGCTAGCTCATCTACCAGACATTTTCCAGCAAGATCTCTCAGGCATAGTCTGAACTTCTAGGATCTCATCTCTGCTTGGTGCCTAAAATTGAGGTTTTTTACTTTAATTGTAACTCAAGTTTTACCGACTAACAGTGTGGTGGAGTCCTGCCTTCAAATGTGGAGCTTTTGCTGCTGAGATTCAAACACACTTTTGCTGACTTAATTCTGTAACAAAACTCTTGACCTGCACGTAGTACACAACAGGAACAGATTATGAGTGGAGAGGTCTTCAAGAAGTCCTTTTTGGGAGAATTTGACAAGGCAAGTTGTGTGCTGGGGCTGCTGCTGAATATGGGAAGGGCACTTACACCTCCCAACTACCCTCTCCACTGGAATGGAAACTATTTGTATCAGCTCTTGCCGAGTTCCCTGAACATATCTAGGGTACTTGACAGGTATTTAGCCCAGGGTGGTGTCTGCCCAGGGACAGCTAAGAATAGCTGTGTTTACTAACACCTCTCACAAATGACAGCCAAGAGCGGCAAGACAGGTAGTAGGGGGTGAGTAGATAGGAGGAGTCAGGAGACTGCTTCCTCTTTCTGCTTCGTTGAGTCACTCAGCATCTGCTTCCTTCTCTCACAATGGGAGTTTCTAAGCTCACTCCCACTTTTGATAGCTGGATGAAAAGAGGTGATGCACATTATGATTAATTTTCATAAGCAGCTATTAGGCTTGCTCATGGCTTTGAAAAGCCTGTCAAAGAGAAAATCAAACTGAGATCATGATCTGACTCCTTCCCCACATCTGTAAAGACTCAGTAGTCAGTGGACACTGAACCTTCTCATGTGGCAGGTTTATACCCCACTCTGAGATACGGCAGTTTCAACAATGCAGTCAAACTCCCCGGCTGGGCAGGTCAGAGAAGAGTAGGATTCCCACAAGGGAACTTGTTTGCCTGACTTGGATATTCAAATTTTATCAGATAGGATCAGGATCTCCCTCTGCAGTAGGCGAATTTCCTTCTGTCCTGTGTAAGGTATAGCACAGGCTATAGTTCAGGAACATGACAGCATTGGGTACTTCAGTGCAGGAACAAGATGAGTGCCAAAACAGGGTAGATTGGGGCACAGCTGTGAAAATGTCAAGCAATGGAGGATCCATCACAGCATGACAGGAGACTCTGGAACATGCATCTGTGTCTTCTCCTCTTCCTCATTGTTCACATATGTGTGTGCCATGTCCATCCTGTAAGAAAACATAGTATAATAAATGTGGTGGATTAATCATCCTGAGTTTTTACCCAGTTTTCTCCCCCAAGGAAGGCCAGAAAAAGGATATTTGCTGCAGCTGACCTGACTCTAAGGGCCTGGGTGCCACTCAGCTCCCAGGGATGTGGTAGTAGTGAGCTTGAAGCACATCATCTGCTCTCCTGCCCTGCACCAGGCTCCTTTGCCCACTCCAGCCCCATGGGGGCCAGAGACAGCACACCATGAACAGCAGAAACAGTGACTGAAACACCTTGCTCCAGGGTGGGGGACTTCCCACACACAGGGTGTGGGGTCTGGCATGGGATGAGACTTGAAGTGTGTGATATGGGAAGGATTTCCTACTGTTGCTTCTAAATTAAGGAAGAGAATAATTTCCAGGGGTTGATTCTGAAGGAGTAAGGAGAAGATCTTGTCCTGAAGTGCCCTTTGTGAGTGAGAGTCTCTCTTAAACAACAAAGAAGTTGCAGTGAATGTGGCTTTCCCAGCCTCTGTGAGCATCTTGTTATCAGCTGGAGAAGTCTTTGAAGATTCTAATTAAGGTCTGACTTCACCTAAATATCTGTAGTCAAGAAAGATACTTAAGCCTAGAATGAGCTGTGTTCTTCATAAAGAGGATACTCAGCAAGTATGTAACTGTCTTCTAGAATGGGCAAGGCTAGGCAAAGAAAAGCTAGAGAAAAGAAAAGAAAAGAAAAGAAAAGAAAAGAAAAGAAAAGAAAAGAAAAGAAAAGAAAAGAAAAGAAAAGAAAAGAAAAGAAAAGAAAAGAAAAAGAAAAAGAAAAGGAAAAGAAAAGAAAAGAAAAGAAAAGAAAAGAAAAGAAAAGAAAAGAAAAGAAAAGAAAAGAAAAGAAAAGAAAAGAAAGAAAAAGAAAGAAAGGAGGAAAACAGAACAGAAAAACCAGAAAAAGCAGAGTGAGAAGAGGAACTTCTAAAATGGACAAGGTTTTATTTTATTTTACCCTCATCCCTTCCCTGTGTATCTATTACAGGTTCAATGTTACTTTTGCTTTATCATTAAGCATTAAGTGTGCCAAATCACCTTGCAAAAATCTTGAACCAAAAATGAGCCTCAATTTTGATTTTGCTACAGTCACTAGCAAATCCATTTATATCAGGGGCTAAAGATCATGGTGGCTTTGCTTGAAAAACATTGCATCAGTAGCAAGAAGGTGATTATAACGTGTTAGGCTGGGTTCTTAACTACTTAATTCAGTTTGGGTCTGGTGTAATTTTATTTTTCCACCAGTGGTGTGGAACCTAGAATAACCCTTTTAAATCTCCTGTAGAGTTAATCCCACAGGCTGCTGTACAGAAATCAGAGCATGGCTGGGCAGTTGCAGTCACTTTAAGATGTTTCTTAAGGAAAATAATTATATTTAAAAGGAATAATACTTTCTGAAGACTGTTTTTTTCTCTGCTCAGTCTAATGGAACCCCTTGAGCTCAAGACATTATTGTATATGACAGTATGAAATTGCTATTTTCTTTGAAATCTGTTTCACTTTCTTACCCTCGCTGAAATGCTGAAGGCTGTAACACTGATATATCTGCTTCCCAGGGACAAATGCAAGTAACTAGGACTTTGAAACATTTTGTAAATATTTCTGAAAGCACATTTAATACCCCTACATAATTTTTCTCCTTTTTGAAGTGTATGTGCTGTAGCTTGCTCTGAGAAAGAAACCCCCAAACTGGCCACTGAACAATGCTGTGGATCACAGGAATTTTTAACCATGTCCTCTCTGACCTGCATGACTGTGTTTAACAATAACAATAGAAGAGTTATCATATATATATATATATATATATACACATATATATACACACTCACATAGTCTTCAAACCCATTGCAAACAATCTGGGATTCACTGCAAAAAACACCACTGCTTTCCTTAAGGATGTTTTAGTATTTCATCCATAAGCACCCCACCAGATCATTAGGGCTGAACTTCAGACCCTCCCTGATGTACCTTAACACATCACTTCTTGGCCTAAAAGCTTGACATGGGAAAAAAATCCCTACATTATACATATTTATTTCTATTTAGAGAGATTTGTGAGTGATTAGAAGTTTCTTTGCACTTTCAGACATCAAAGGACAGGTTTTAGGAAATGAAATTAGTTGTATCACTGCAGACAGAATTTATTTCTCCTTAAGATATTTAATGTTTTTTAAAGAGACATACGGCTAGAAAGAATGCTTCTGTGCACATGGAGGAATGTTGCCTTAATATGCACTTCTTAAAATTAATTTGGGAATGCTTTGTACTCTCAAATGAAACAATACAATACTGGAAGTTCAGGAAGAACTTGATACAAGAAGTACAGCCTGATATATGCAGAGTTAACCTTTGTGCCAGGAGGCCCTGAAGAACTTGGTCTGTGCTCCAACTCCTACAGCCAGAAATATAAACAGTTGTTCTGCTAGATGCTAGTATCTCCTCTCTGAAAAGTCAAAATGTGCTTGCAAGTGCAGTGAACAACCTTAGTGCTTACTTCCAAAGTAGGAAAAGTGTGTTATGGTGAGAGGGAGGGTTGTCTGTTTAGCTTGTTAAAAAGAAGATAAATTGATGTCCCTTTAAACCAGCAGGTAAGATATGAGTGTCTTAAAAGAGAGAAAATAGAATGTATCAAAGGGCTATTCAACAAAACAGAGAAGTGTGACAAGTACCAGTGCCTGGAAGTTGGATTTGGGCACATTGGATACGATGCATCTCTCAGCAGCAAGGATGATTAATGGCTGGAACAAACCCCATGAGGTTCTTTATCCTCTGTCTCTTGCCATCTTGAGTTCAAGCTGTTATGAAAGATGGGACTTCACCAAGTGTAAGTCTCTGAATTACTCTAAAGACCAGCTGAATTAAATTCTACAGTTTGCATTAAACAAGCCAGAACAAATCTGCTGCTCATTCTCCCTCATACAGATGAGTTTTCCCATTGCTCCCTCTTCACAGTGGCACTTGTGCCATAGTCCATGCCTGCAGCAGAACATTTTATATTTTGTCTCCTTAGCAGATGAAGCTTACTTAGTTCACTGTGAATCAAAAGTTATAGTGAGAAGGAGCTGTAATCTTTTCATACTGCCTTCTCATAAGACAATGTCAGATTAAGGTCAATAACTGTATGGAAATCCAATATCCAATCCCAGGCTTGGGACTTCAAAACACCCTTATTCCTACTGAACTGCCCATGTCTTGGGATGACAACACTGTCCTAGCTGTAGAATGCTGCTAGCAGCATTCTGGCCCCTTGGCTCAGCATCATGCTCAGTGAGGTTTGCAGAGCTCCCTGTTGCCACAGCATCCTTGCTAGCAACAGGCCAAGCGGGCAATGCAGCCCCATGGCAGAGAGCACAGCATCGATGGGCCCAGAGCAGCTGGGCACTGTGCCCTGGGGCCAGGGCTGAGCAGGCAGAGCCCCTGAAAGGGAAAACCCACAGCCTGGCAGCATGGCCCAGCTTCAGAGCAGTGCCTCCAGACACCGGTGATTTATCACACTAAGCAGTTTACATCCATCTGCCATAACCATGTCAGGTGAAGCAATTTTGCCTTTCTCTTGAATTCCCATATTCAGACAGGTGCTGTTGGGAGGCAAAGGACACATTTTTCAAGCCTCGTGGTCTAAATTTGTAAATGAAGACTCGAAGGTGCCTTTGATGACTGGGAATTTATGACATTTTGGAAAACAGGTCATTAATATAGGTGCCTATTTCTGTGCATGTTTCTAACTTTAGTCAGAAAGCAAGAAATTACTATCTTCCCATTTCGAAATGTAGAAGTAATGTATTTGAGGATCCTTCACTTACAGAGCTGTACTCCTCCATAATCTTTGTCTATAATCATCTTTGAATTTTTGATTTCTCATTTGATTGGCCTGCAGAGCTGGATCTGAATAAACTTCCTTGGGATATATGCCTTGGCAATGATACTTTCTTTGTGTCAGATCTACTTCAAACTGTTTAGGATTTGGATTTCTTTTTCATCTGGTAACATCTAAGTGCACTTTTACAATGTGAAAACAATGTAGGGACAAACTTTGCACTTATAAAAACTGCATTTGGGAAAGTTTGTCTGGGAGGTGTTGACCCTGAAGGTAGTTACAAGGTAGAGTATGCTGTATTTGTTTAAGTGAATAAATTCCACAGTGCCTTGCTGGATTAACATTAAGTAAGGACACTCTTACACATTTCTTATCTGACCTATGAGGGTCATTAACAGCAAGATGTAGCTGCTATTGTGTCACCCTGACTGTACTGGCCAGGAGATGGTCTGATTTTTCCATTCCCTGTTACTGTACAAAATTGCACTAATGGGAGAGAGAGCCAAAGATACAAAATACTGATGATTGTTGTACCAGGGTCTGGTAGTGCCACTTGCTTTCCAGCAAGCTTTAATATTAATCACATGGTGATGCAACCTTCCCCTGCTGTTTTGAGCTGTGCTAACTGCTAACTGCTACATGTCCATAAAATATTGGTCCTTGCCTCAAAACAATACAGAAATCCCAGCACATACTGAAACACAGTAACGTACCAAGGAATACAATGACCAAACAGAAAGGGGAAATATGTGGAAAACAGGGTAAAAATGTGAGGATTGTGGTTAACATAGCAAACAGAGGTCACACCACAGCAAGTGCGTTATCGATATGCTAGTACTTGACAAGCTTCACAACTGTACTGAATTTAGAAAGGTCTGAAGGAAGTACCTTGGTTATTTTGGGTGGATGTATTCCCTCAATAAAGGAGTGGCATGGGATAAAGGTGAGGGTGTCTGGCTGAGAAAGAATAGCAATAAAAAAAAGCACAACCTGGTATTAAAGGTTGATCTCACAGAGAAGAGTTAAGGCTCCATTATTTCAAAGTGTAATTATTGAGTATTCTTGCACTGGCATATGCAGTATTGAGCATAGATATCACAGAGAGCTGTCCAGAAAGTGAAACAGAAAGGAATTTTACCTGATAAGTTTAGCATATCATGAAAAGGACATGCTTTAAAATGTAGCCCAGGAAGCTCTATTTCTGCAGTGTAAACCTATTTCCTAATATGCCCCCCATGGCTATTTCCTTCTTTAGCCAGTTGGGCAAGGCTGAGCTGTGACACCTGTAAATTGAAACCCAGGTCCTTCACTGAGTTTGTGACATTTGGTTTAACCCAGATGGAGAGACTGGACTTCATGTAAATGAGATGATCAATACAGTTGTGCCATACCTGATAGAAAAATAGCATAATTGGCTAAAGCAATGCAGGGCTTAGAGGTGCAGCCTATGCCAAAATCAACAGACTAAAGCTCTGAGGAAGATGAGGGATAGCAGAATTACCCTCAAAGGAGGATTCATCTCACTTCTCTGCAGCCTTCTAAAATTATGGTTTAATCTTGCTATATGTGCCATTACCTATAGATAGAAGGGTCTATACTTACCCTCTTGTTTTAAGTTTTAGACAATTCAGGTTTGCTAATATAAATCCCACTCCAGGTTTCTACACAGGAATTCCCTGGTGCTTTCCATTATTTTTTCATTTTTACATACAAACTCCACTTCTATTCCATACTTGTTCAGGATGAAGGCCTCAAAAATGCAGAAGCATTACTATGGGAAACTTGTAGAGGGGAAGATTGACTTTTTTTTTTTTGCTTTCATTTCACAGGTTTACATTACTGTTTTCACTTAGAAGCATTTGTTTTAAGGCTGAAGTTCTCCACATACAGAACTCACACATATTGAGTTGAAAGAACTGCAGGTGCTGGACCAAAGAAATGAATATCCATTACACTTTCAGCTCACTGGATATTTCTACATAAAAATCCTTTTGGTGCTTTTAGACCTCACCTTTTTCACAAAAAAAGTGAAATGAAAACAAAAAAGCCAAAAGCCTGCTGACCCAGTCTGCTCCCAAATGAAACTTTTCTAACAAAAACTGCCCAGATGTGGCCAAATGACTTCTGCTAATAAGTGAAATGTACACAGGAGTTATATTCATCGTGTGAGTGTGAAGGAAGATTAAAATTAATGCTCTTTTAATTTTCTATACAATGTATGCTTTGAAAGGTGTTATTTTTTCAGTCAAGTAATTACAGGGTGGAGAGAATGTGAGGCCAATGGCAGGAGGTTAATTACATGACCAAACACCCACTACATCTTGCTCAAAGGACCCTGAAATGATTACACATTGTTGTAACTAATAGCCCAGTCTGGACTGCTGGTTGGAGGGCTACCCTCAGCTTAAAAGAAATGCATAACTTCTACGTAAGTATCTTTACTATTTTAAAAAAAAATACTGTATACCACAAAGAGACTAGCTACATTTCTGGAGACGGGAGACATCAGTTTATTTACACGGTCCACTTGAGGATTGTACATAGACTCTATTTCTTATGGCCAGCCAATTTCTCATCTTCTTTCACAACACAGCAGTTGGTAAGGAAATAGCTTACTTAAAGTAGAAATCTGTGATTAAGAATAAAAACTATCGGAATGCTTTTTTTCATACCTGCAGCAGCTCTGAACTTTGCTTTAACTGATTTCATTTTAGATTATATTGGAAAAGGCCAGGAGATATCATTCTATAATCTAATGTGTATAACAGTCATTAAATCTCTCCTCTATACTTCTGCTTTGAAAAAACCCACTCCCTGGATGTAAAGAGTCTTCAAGAAAAACAGTCAGTATTTATCTGAAAATGAATCCAGCAGATATTACAGTATTAGGATAAGACTGAGTGGTAACCTCTTACTGGGACCCACCTCTCTTCCCAAGTGCTTCTGATTTCCAGGAGCTGTTCACCTGAGGACAAACACACATCTTGCTGAAGTCAATCTGAATGCCCATGTGCTACAAGACAGTCAGACTCTCATCCCCCTTGCTGAACATGGATCACAGCACAGCTCAGCAAAGACAGGACAAAGGCTGTCTCTGCTCTGAACCTACACACACAGGTATGCCTGAGCACCCCATCCAGCAGGAGACCCTGCCTTGAAGCCAGATGCATAAGAAGAGCTTCCAGGCTCTTTCTCTAAAATGGTCCCCTGGGCCATTTCAGCATCCAGATCTACTCCTTTATTGCCCAACTATCTGTAAGTTAAGTGGTTAGCAAAGTCTGGCTGGGAAATGGATAGCTCATAGACAACTCCTGGGCATGGACTATGAAAGAACATGTGCCAGCAACCTCTCCAGCAGGCAATCTGCACACAGCCACTCTATTTTACAGCTAAAACAATTTTAAACCATGGAGGTGGTGAAGCTAGGTCAGCTGGCTGTAGGGCTAGAGAAAGGTCCTTACATTGCCTATTTCATTAGTACAAATATAACTCTAGATATTTTGATCCAGGAAGTATTTACTAATAAATTACTTTGAAAGATCTATACATAATAAAAATTAAGCATTTTCCTTAAGGGAAGTTTCTTGACAGTTTTCATCCATACAGAAACCAAAAAGTAAGATGTATTTATTAAGATAGCTGCCATTTTATACAGTTCTGTGCTTCCCCCTCCCTAAAAATAGAGCGAGGATAATTGAACTGAAAAACCTAAAGATTTCCAAAACCCAATTACATAACTTGCCACACTTCCTTTGTTTTCCCCTCTTACTTGTATTTCAAAGAGGTCAAGGTTATTAAATATAGGTTTCTGCATTAATACAGTAAGAAAATCAGGAACTAAGCACATAGTAAAGATTTTTCATGTAACGTGAATTTGCTCACCTAGCCTGTATAAAGTATGTTTACCAATTTGGGTATGAAATTGATACTTTGATGTACACAGTGTGTGCAGTTCTTCTAGGTGAGATAATGGTACATTAAAAAACTTTTCTCTCCCTGATTTATGTGTGCTTATAGTGTCCAAAGCTGCAATCCTTATTCTGGATAATTTATTTTCCTCAGTGGGTGTGTCATCTATGCAGACACTGCAGTTTGACGACCCAGGTTTGTTAATATTGCTCTAACATAAGGTTTTGCACTGCATTATGCCAAATTACAGCTCTGGTACCTCTGCTCTCAAAACACACACATGCTTGGGAAGCCATGAGAAGGGTTACTTTAATAATTTTGGTCTTACATATGAATTTATAACTTTCAGTAGTGCACTGACTTACACAGCATGGCACTATACATCAGATGCATGCAGCCTTGGAAAATTAATGCTGCATTCTGGCAACCATATGGGCAGCTGGCAAGCAGCCAGGAGACCAGCAGAGCATGACCCTACCTTCATGCAAGCCTTCCCGATGCAGGAGAGCTGTTTGCATGGGCTGCACTAGCCAAGGAGCAGAAGTAAAGGGATCCTGAGCGTGGTTGTTGCTCATAACCATCAGATCCCACAGGGACCAGCATATGCCAGTGTGATTAATGAGAGGAGCTGCACAGACAGCAGACAGACCCTTGTGGCAGGTAATCACATGGGCACTTGTGACTTTGTGATGTCCAGGGAATGAAGAGGATTGCAAAGCCATCCTTGTACATCTATGTTTCTTCTTTATGGTCGTCTCTTCTAGCTGGTGCTCTCACCTGTGACAAAATTCAGCTTGCAAGCTCTACAGGGAAGGGCATTTATCGTATTTGTTCTGTAAAATGCATATTAAATATTGAGTGCTGAACAAACAATCAGAATAATAGCTTACAGCACCGTAGTTATCTTTAGCACATTGGGAAAGAACACTGTTCAGCAAGAAAAGAATTTTTTTAAAAACTACCATCACTTGCAAGGAGAGCAGTTTTTGTTTCCCGTTCTTTTGCTTCACTTACTCTATTATTTCTTATCAAGCATGTGATCTTCTAAGGACTTAAATCTAGTTCTGCCACCAGCTTCAGCGGGCATACCTGCAGGAATGATAGTCTGAATTGGAAACTCCTCAAATAGGATTGTCTTCTCACTGTGTAAATGATAGAAATCTCACAAAGAATAGAGAGAAGAATTTAATTTAATGGTTTCAAGTAACTTTATGCATGACCTTAAATGGAAGATGCCTTGATGACAGTCAAACACACAATCCTGTTTATAATATATTTTATACATGTAATGCTTTCCATTCATAAACATCTTTAATTTTTTTTAAAATTTTCACAGGAATCGTGTCACTCTCCAGGCTTTACAGCAGCTGTTTTACTTCTCATTGCAATGGCCCTATGAAAAAAAATAGGGACTGCAAGTGAAACAGCACACATTTTCCACAGAAAACTAGCTGGTACACTGTAATTTAATGCTTTAGTTCCCTGAACACTTGCTTTTCCAAGGAAATCAAGGCTTATGTTTTATCTTCCACAGTATAGTCTCTATATGCCGGTCCTGCTGGTTCACTCAGACATCTAAATTTTTGTCTACACCAGTATTTTCCTTAAATCCTGATTCTGTACTAAAGATGCTGTCATTTGCCTGTTGATGGCAACTTGTTCAGCAAGTACAAGCAGGCCTGGTTTCTTCCAATGCTGCTTCAGCACTGACCAGATCATGGCAGAATTAATCATCAGCATAGTTGCTGCTGCTATCTGACCATCAGCAGCATTTCCACTGCTCCTGCTACACAGAAATACGTTGTAGTCACTCAGGATTTCTGAGAAGTCACATCTAAACATTGTTAGCCTGCTCCAATTCTGCTCCATTTGAGGGATTTGTTTGTATCCAGGCTGGAGTCTAGCTGTGGTTTAGAAATGCTGACTAGACATAGTTAAAATAGAAATAAATAAATTCTCAGCTGATTATATCCACCATGTGGATCCAGCACAGTAATAATTTCATTCCTGGTGCTCCCTGGCATTTGAAAACCCAGGCATGCCAGCAATGCTAAATCAACTACTTTCAGCAGCCAGTTTTCCCAGAGCAACCACCTCTTTTCCCCAGGAAAACCAATTTTATCCATGTAGCTTGTAACAGCAAAACATCCATCTAATTCCTCCTTTCTAATCCTGAAGCAATACAGCCACTGTTTCTCACCCTGTGAATTGAACCAACCCATTTCACCAATATGCAGACAGAACCAAGCATACAAACCAGCACAACATTCTGCAAATGTCATCTGTGACAGAGCACAGAGATATCTGCCTTGGGTAGTGAGCTATCACATCACAGATGTGATACTTGGTTTCTGGGAGGCATTGCAAAATATCAAATGCTATCTGGTAGCACACTCCGGATTTTGGAAAAAAAAATAAATTCAGGCTTATTTTCCCCCTTTCTTTTATGTAAGAAGGGTTTTGTCTGATTTTTTCTTCTCTCTACACTTTACATCTAAATGGAATACAGTATAGTTTTAGTATGATAGCACTACAAGAACTTGAGATTTTGTGTGTCTCCCCTGACTCCCGCTAAGTCCTCTAAGGGCTCAGACAGGCTTTCAACACATCCCAAAATCTGGGACCCAAGAAATAGAATCCCTTCCACCCTTGGAACTGGAAACTCTGAATATGGCACAGTTACATATGTAGGGCAAAAGTATAACTGACCTTCACCTGTAAAACCAGAACTTCTGGTAGTTATACAGGTGCTGTACTACTGGATAAAAACAATAATTTAATTGCTTAATGTAGACAAGGCCTCTGAGGAATCTCCTTCTTTAAATAACCCAGCCAAATCAAAACTTCATCAGCAAAACTCACTCCTCTGAACTCCCTCAGCAAAGAGGAACCTGAAATACTTTGCCAGGTATGCTAAAAGGAAACGGTAGTTCCCCCTTTTTAACCACTCAAAGAAACCAAAAAAGATACACACTTGGACAACCAAGTTCAAACAGGATTGTTCAAGTAGTAAGTTTCAGAGGATGCCCAAAGCACAACAAATATGACCGCTGAACTATCAGGATGCATTACTTCTGCGGGTTAAGAAACAAAGCCAAACCCCCAGAGCTGGACTGAATTCCAACGTCTACACAATGGGCGATGCCTCGTAGGGCCAACTGACACGTTTTGTGAGAAACCACAGAAAAATGACGCGTCTAAAATCCATTAAAACGTATCTGATGCTTTAACTTCTTATCAGGTTTATCTCAAGCTGTGGAAATTTCTGTCAATACAGCTTTTTTAGACAATTCCTTCCACGCGGCTCTCCCAAGGCACTCCATAACCATCATCAAACGCAGCAGCCACCGGGACACAGCGGAGCGTCGTTCCCCCGGCTGTGCCGGGAGACGCCGAGGCACCGCGGCGACCCGGGGGCCGCAGGGCGAGGGGGCGGCCTTGACCCGGGGCCACTCCCGGGCCGTGCGCCCTGACCTCCGCCCGCGGGCAGGGCGGGCTGGGCAGCGCCGACATTCCGCCTTAGCGCGGGGAAGCTCCGGCGGGGCCGCGCCGGGATCCGCCCGCAGGTCTTTGTTCCCGCGGCCGCGGCGGCTCTTTGTTGGTGCCACAGCCCGAGCGCGGGCCCCGCGCTAAGGCGGCGCCCGGGGCTCCCGCCGCTTCTCCCGCGGGGCCTCCCGCCGGCACCGCGCTCCCCGCCGGGCCGCGCTGAACCCGCCGCCGCGTGTCCCCGGCCGCCGGGCGGGCACTCCCGCTGCACCTGGCCGCGCCCCGCCCCGCCCCGGCCCCCGCCGGGCCCCGGCCGCCCCCCCAGGCCGGCAGGAGCAGGGCAGCGACAGGAAGGCGGGACACGGAGGGCACTCTCCGGAGGCGCGCGCCGGCGGGAGGCGACGGCCGCCGGGAGCGCGCGCAGGCGCGCACACGCCCGGGAAGGGGAGGAGGAGGAGGGCGGGCGGCCGGGCGGGGGCGCGCACGGCCGGTGTGTGAGGGAGAGAGCGAGGGGAGGGCGATCCCGGGGCGGAGAAAGGCGGCGGCAGCGGCGGCTTCGCTCGGCTCAGGGCAGGCGAGCGGCCACAGGCGCTGCCGAGCCGGGAGATACGGCGGGCGCTGCCGACTCGGGGCATCCTTCCTCTTCCTCCCCGCCCCCTGCCCGCCCTTCCCCCTTTTCTTTCTCTCCTTCCCCACTGTCCGCCGGGGCCGATCGCTGTCGGCGGCACGATCCCGGGGCGTTTCCGCGGCGCCCGAGCCGGCAGCGGCCGCGGGGAGAGCCGGTGCCTGCCCTGCCCGGCCGGGACTGAGGGACACCCCGCTCCGTCCGGGGCTCGGCTGAGAGGGCCTGGCCCCGGCCCCGGCTCGGCTCCCCGGCGGCGGGCTCGGCGAGGATGTCGGGCGGCGGCGGCAGCCGGGAGGAGGAGCGGCGCAAACTCGCCGACATCATCAACCACTGGAACGCGAACCGGCTGGACCTGTTCGAGATCAGCGACCCCACCGAGGTGAGCGACCCCGGCGAGGGCCTCCCGCCCGGCCGGCCCGGTGAGACGCCGCGCCCGGGCCAGGCCGCGCCCCGCGGCCGCCGGGCTCCCGCCCCGGCCGGCGGCTCACACACGGGCGCTCCTGCGCTGTCCGCGGCCGGGGCTCCGCTCCTCGGTGGGCAGCGAGGGGCCCTGGCCGTGCCCGGGTGGAGGCAGGTTGCAGCGGCCGGGGAGAGGAAGGGAGCGCAGGGCCGGAGCCCTCCCCTCCTCCCTCTGTTCCCTCCCGCAGGCACATGCCGGCCTGACCCCGCGGGACAGGAGGCTCCGAGGCAGGGGAGAAACCCGCTGGGAGATGGAGGTGGCGAAAGGGGGCGGGCAAGGGCGACAGAACAGGAGCTGCCCCCGTCCCGAGCCCGACACCGGGTACCTCCGTGGGTTTTTGGGTTTTTTTTGTCTGTCTGTGACTTTAACAGTACGTACAGGCGGCTGGTGGAGGAGGATTGAGGAGCCTGGTGCTAGGCGCTTTTTTTGTTGCTAGCTTGTTTGTTTCTTTAAATATTCGTCTTTGTGCGGAAGGCGCCTCTTACAAAGCAACCTGCCGCTTGCAGTCCGGCGGCTCTCCGGGTTGCTGGTGCAATCCCTGGAGTGGCTTTCCCAGGGCGTGACGGACGGAGCGCCTTGGCTCTCCGAGCCTGCAGGCTGCCAGCCCGCCGCCTAAAGTAAATACCAGGAGCAGGTTCGTAGACCCGAGTTCACATGTTGTACTGGAAAAACACAGCGGGTAATTTCTGCCTAATGAAGTGGGTGTTTCTGATGGCCTGGAGAGGCTGGGGTTTGTCCTTTTTGAAAAAAAATAAAAATGTAATAGTCAAACCACACCCTCCCGCTGCCCCTTGTCATGTTCCCTTTGGCTGGTTCGTGCTGCGCGTCTGGTTTGAAAGCGGCGAGGGGGGGTAGGGGGAGGGCTGGGGACGCAGGTTACAGCCCTGTTTGTGTGTGAGAGCGGGCTCCCTGCTCCGAGGGTGGAGGCTGATCATGTGCGTGTTCCCGGGGAAAAGGAGGAAATTCACACTTGCTCTTGGCCTGGCCCTGGTTGTTTATTAACAGAAGCCTCTGAGAAATCACGTTGGCTTGGTCTTGAAGCTGGCTCCTGTTCTGCACCTTGGTGCTGACTGCTAGCAGAGCCACGAAAAAGTGTTGAAAGCAATTCTAAGATTAGGAACTACGACACCTTCGGGTATTTTCAGTTCTGCTCATCGCAGACAGTTTCTTGAACACAAAGAGGAAGGTTTTCTGTGATTATTCCCTACATCTTCCAAGATTTATCCTAATTAGAGTTCCTTGATTGCGTTGCTTAGGTTTTAACAATGTCATTGTTGCTTGATAGTCACTATCTCAAAAAAGTGGGCTGAAGCCAGTGTCAAGAAGCTTTCATGATTGTGTTTGAGAACATAGCACGGTCTTTTTGGAATTGCAGGTTGACTGCTAACTGCCTGTGGCTGAACTTTTTGTTTTATTGATGAGTTTGTCCATTCCCAGTACATTCTAACTCCAGACTGCCTTTGTGTTTATGGCAGACTGTGCTTCTGTGGTTTTGTTAGTAAGCAGTTTAACAAATCATACTTTCTTTAGGTCAGCCATGCATATTTATTATCATAGTTAACTAGAGTTTGCACGAAAGTCACCAGCTTCATTATAAATATTATTGAAAGAAAAAATAATTTTTCTGGCATTCACTCTACGCTTCTGCACTTAAGCCTGTGAACCTGTATAGGAGCATACTCACCATTGTCAGTGATGACATTTCAGTTGAACTACTGAATGTAAAAAATGAAGTGCATGCATAATATCCTTGAATGTATGAGGTCTTTAGCTTACTAGTTCTAAAAGCATTTGATAAGACTGCAGGTGAGTTTACATCAAACTGGCAGCAGGTAACAATTTTATAGATAAAGTCTGTTTTCCTTCCAGATAATTACATTTACAAATGCTCGCATTTATTTTCACTCTTACCCTGAGCTGACACAAATTTGGCAATATTTTCAACCTAGATAGTGGTGTGATTCACATTTGTACTGTTTATCAACTTAAATGAAAGCCCTTTTACTAGACTGCTTGAGAACTGACAATCCTCTGTTGTTTCCCTGTTTTTCCAGGCTCAGCTTGATCATAAGGCATATCTTGCTTTTTGCAGGGACTGCAGCAAGTCTGGCATCTGTGAAGATGCAGTAACCTGGATATGACTTTTGGCTGTGTGTGCCTGAGCTGAGTCAAACTGAATCATTTTAAGCTGTCCAGGCATAGTTGTTGGGCTGCTGGGTCAAGTTTGTAGCCCAGACTGCAGAATGTCATCCAGGAGCTGCTGGTTGGTGTGTCAGTAGAGTTGGTGCCTTGTAGTGATTCTCAGGCACTTCCTCACTGAAAGTGACCTGGTTTAAGTGAGTTGTCTTGCAACTTTCGGTGTAAGAGAGTAGGATTTTCCAGAGGGCTAATCACAGCCTCAGTAGTGGGGTTCAGAGTTTTTGGTAAAGCAAAGGAAAAGTGGAATCTAGTATAAATTGACTAGGGTTCTAACAGTATAGACTATGCAGTGACAGTGAAAGGAATTCAATGTGACCAACTGATGTACCTTGGTATTAGCTTGGAAGGTCTAATTCTTTGGTGAGATGAAGTTGTTCCAACTCCATTAGATCCTCTTCGCTTTACTGCAGTGTGTAAAATGTGACTTTGTTTTGAAGGTTGGGTGGTATTTTGAAAGTAGTTCAAATGTGTGGGGCTTTATTCAGAGAAGTGGTTCATGAAATTAATCTGTTTGAATTCCTGTTAATATTTTATTGAGTAGACTAGTCCTAGGGAATTAGAGATCTACTTGTTTACTTGCCTCTTGAGAGACTTCAGGAACAAATTGTTAAGGTATGTAAGACATTGAAGAGCAAAGCCTGGATAGGGCATGTTGAGTTCTGTTACTAACTTTTTCTTAACTTCTCTTTGACTCTAGTAGTTAACTAAGTAATTTAGAGTGGCTTTACTCCAGCAAAACAAAAATGAAAACTTTCTTTTGCATGCTCAGAGTTGAGTATTCCTCTCTCTGTATTATGTGGAAAGCTGAAAGACTTCTTGGGAGTGAGGATTTCGTATCTTCACTGGCCTTTACTGAAGTAATTTGTGGAGTCATGCTTGAGAGCAAAGTGATAATTTTAAATTTATTAGATATTTACCTATTTGAGCCATTGTTGCTGTTATGAAAAACCTGTTAATTTGCACTATATTACTCTGAAATTTTAAAATTATTTTTATTCAGAAAGTAGCTCAGAGAAGCTCTGTGGCTTGAGAAACTTAAAATTGAACAAACCCAAAACTCTGCATTTGCTAGCAGAAGTTTAAATGATAGTGTTTCAGGAGTGCTGCTAGGTACAGACCTTTGTTAAAGATGTCTGTAATACTGGTCATCATTTAAACTTGATTAAGCTTTAATGTCTCTACTTACATGAGGCAGCTACTCACTTTGGCAAGTCTGAAAAAAATACTGGACTTCTTGGGGGAAGGTGCAGTGAATCGTGTTTTTGTTTGTAGATAAATTAACAGATTCAAAATGAAGCAGAATGTTAACCTTTTTCTTCAATTGTTTCTCCTTGCCCTTGGTCCAAGTATTGTGGATGCTTTTTCCTTTTTTTTTTTTTTTTTGTCAGGCATAGAAACACAGTAGAGAGACTTAGAAAAGACTTTGACCTTTTGCAGTAGGAGATAAAATGATGGTTTGATCTTGATTTAAGTCTTGGGTGCTTACAGCATCCAAAGTTTTCAAAAAGGAGTGAGTTCGAATGAATGATTTTGTAGTAAGTGCAGAGATTTTTTGGGAACTTGTAGATAGGAAATGATTTGCATTTATACAGTTTAGCTTCTTTAACCTCCTCTAATAAAAGTGCTAACAGGAGTTGATTGTTATATAAAATGGATGTTTTGGGAGAGAGGAAGGAATGGAGGGGTGCTGTAGACCGTGCATTTATCACTGTTTGAATGCATCTAATAAGATGCCATATCTGAACTATGTGTTACAATTATTGTTGATGACAAAATAAGGTTTCATCTTTAATTTATGCTTTCATAGCTGTTATATGAGAGGAAGAGAGGTGTTGTTTTTTCTAAGCATGGTTTGTGGACTAGGAGTGTGAATTGCATTTAATTCTTTTGAGACAGACACTTTAGTAGAACAAGTGGGATTTTTTTATAACAATTGCCCAGGGGCTGGAGGATTGTTGTCAGAAACACTGATCTGTTGTAGTTTTGTTCTCTGATGGAGAATGGTTTTCTAGACTAATATACCTCTGTGTCAGCAAAAGTAGAAAGGTCTAATCAAAAAGCTTAGAGAAATAACATGCTTTGCATTAAAGAATAATTCCTGATACTTTGACTTTTAAATGGCCATCATTAAAAAAAAAAAAAGGCATTTCAAAAGTCTTCATGGTTATTTGATTACCTTATGTGTGAAAAAACTTAGTCTTAGCGACAAGTTATTAGAAATAACCCTTCAGAATGTGGGCGGGGCTTTTTTTTCCAGGTTGCTTTGTTTTGGTTTTTTTTAATGTTGACTTTCCATGTGTTGTGTTTTGTATGTTTGGTCTATCCAGTATGTTTTATATTGTTTTCTTTGGCTTTGAATACAGGTAAGCAATATATTAACAGAAAATATTGCACAGTACACTGTATGGCAGGATATTTTAGGGCTGATGGAATTCTGGTCTTCTTCTGAACTTTTTGGTTTCAGATCTGTTTCTGCTTCATTAAGTGTCACAGGGAAGGTATAAGCTTTTCAGCCTTTTAATGGTAGTCATGCAAATTTGTTATTTAAATCTAGTTAAAGCAACAAGAAATGGGAATTTTTAGGTTTTAACCCCCCTGCTGTTTATCTGCATGGTTGCTCACCCGCAAAAAGATCTCACCCTTTAAAAATCTGGCTCTGAGGCTTTTTCAAGACCTGTTTTTAAAATTGGTAATCTGTTGTGTTATGGGTGATACTAGTAGTGGAAATGCAAGTCTGCAGCTAAGGAAGCACCATCTAAATGGTGGAAATACTTGTGCCCTCTCCACTAGTCAGATTGTACCACTTTCAGTAGTTTAAGCAAGTGCAACTCTCCACACTGTATAGACCTCAAGAAGCTGGTAATATATCTGAAGGTATTGTCCTTTTCAGTTTGCCAAACCCATGGTGTGGAAAGTTATCTCTTTGCAACAAATGTTTAAACTACTATTTAGTCAGTCTGGAAGGGTGATTGGAATCCTGAGGACTGATGCCTGTGCATTTTAGTGAACAGAATGTTTTTCAAATAATTGCTACCACTAAGCAGGCACAGTTCAAGAGGACATAAAAACACTGAGGCATTAGTTAGAGGTTTGGGATTACTAATTGCACTTTACTGAGTCTGTTGAGCTCTGCATTAAAATGGTTGGAAAAAAGAAGTCAGGGATGCAGCCTGCTCACGTGCATCAGAAGGAGTATTTGGAGACCAGTTTTCCTTTAACTGAGTCAAAGTGAATAGTCATTACAAATGAAGTCTTAGTGCTCTCTAGAGAGTCCCAATTATAAGTTTGAGTTAAGATATTGACCACAGTCTACAGACATCATAATGTAATGAAGATAATTCTAGGAAGAAGTTTTAGACTGTGCTTTTAATATTCCTTATACAAGTTATTTCTTGAGCCAGTGGCCAATTAGTTCTATTCAATTCAGACATGCTGGCTTTAGGAATTCCCTCCTGATGTGTGGATCTGTTCCCAGCCTGAAATGCCATTGACAAGCATTACATTTCAGCTGAAAAATCCCCAGACATCTAGACATGTATGGGATTTGCTTTGTTTGTGCAAGTGTGTTTTTTCTGTCAAAACCATTTCTCTTTCAGAGAGGTTAGACCAAGATGAATGGAACACACTGTCATGATTTTTGAGGAAAACTTAGCTTTATGATTAATGAAATTCTGCTCTTGTGTCTAGATGCATTTGTCATCTAAAGGGGGTAACAAAAGCTAAAACTTAGCTGGAAGGTGATAGAAGTTGAAATGAGCTGGTGTTTGTGGGAAGGCTGTAGATGATAAGAAACCACTCTGAGTTTGTCTTTGTGTCAGTATCTGTTGGAGTAGTTGCTTTGTTATAAATAAAGGGAAATAAATGGTAGCTGTGCAAAATTCAGAACATGCATAAAGAAAACTCCTTGTTTTGAGCAGTGGTTCTGAAGAAGGTGGAGTTGAGACTCACAGTGTGAATTAGTGAACTAAATGTTGTGCTAAACTTTAGAGAAGTGTAATTTAGCAGATATTACAGATAGGTAATGGAGTGTCTAATCTGTTTTTCAAAGTGAACTTCATGCTAATGGAAGCCTCTTCTGAAGTGTATTTGAGTAAAGCACTATTTAGGTAATTGTTGATTTTTCAAGATTTTTGGCTAGATTTGGATGAATATTTACATGTAAAATAGATATTGAGTGATGCTCATTTCATCTTGTGCAAAGACTGAAGCTTGTTAATTTCTGCTGTTAAGATTGTTCAGTAGATAAATGAAAGAGGTAATTGATAGTTGTTCTGGATGCATGCATCACTTGGCTCATAATTGTGTTAAACTTCTTGCAGAGATTCCTCTTTCCCCTCAGGTCTTTAATTGTGAGTAAAAATTACTGCTTTTTTGTAACTGTCCCTGTCTGGAAGCTTAAGAATCAAAGATGAAAACTTGAGTCAACAGAGGTAAAACTCTGCAGTAGTTCAGACCTAGCAGTGGCAGTCAGATTATCTTCCTGGACTGTATGGTGCCTCATGAGCTTTTGCATAATGAAGATATATAAGGTTGTAACATAACTTTTTTCAAGTTTTCCACGTGTTTGGTTGCCTTCAGTCATTCAGTTGCAGTTCTGCCTTTTGCTGCTGTCTAGTTTGGTTCTCAAGAAAGACTAAAAAAATCTGCTTTGACACCAAGTCCAATGTTCTTTTTTTTTTTTTTTTTTCTTTTAGCCATCACCTGTTTTTCTCATACCTTCTTATTATGCATGGCTTCAGTGTTTTCTTGTGTTGGGTACATGTAACTTGCTAAAACTATTTTCTTTAATGCTTCAGGATAATGGTCATCTTCTGTTACAGGCATTGCCCTCAAAGTTATCAACTTATTGTTATTATATATTCAATTAAATTTTCTAGTCTGCTTCTTCCATTGCGTGCTCAAGTCAGACAGCTCCTCTTCAGATCATCTTCTAGCACAGAGGGCTCCCTCTTACTAGGGAGCCATTCCTCTGATTCTTGCTCATTTTTGCCTCCTATGAAGATGCCTTCTGTGTAGATACTACTTGCTTCATTTCTCTATGCAACTGAGTAGAAGAGGGCTCTTTAATGCCCTGGTCTGTCTTGCAGAATTTTGTTGTAGATTACTCATTACTCTGGGAAATTTGTTTAGAGTTTGAATCCTGTAAGAACTGGAAAAAGTCCTAGGACTAGGGTTGTCATCTAGAAGATCAGTATAGGGCATTAGTTTTAAGTGCAAATTTGCACTCAAATGTAAACTTTACTTGGTTACATGAATTTGTAATTTGTGTTTGAATTTAATCATATTAATAGAAGAGTCTGTAAGAGTTTGATTGTACTGATGAAATTGTGTACACTCCTGTAAGTTTGTTCATGGCACCTCTTCCAGTGAAGAGCAGAAATTACACATCATTACTTTGGAAAATTTTAAGCTTTTATTAAGTGGTGCTTGGTATATCTTAAGAATAATAATAAATGGGTTTCTGATTTTACTTATGTATGACAAGATTATGAAAGAGATTCAACTTTAAAAAAATATGAGTTACTATAGTGATTCTATTCAAGGATGTTGGAAAACTGGCTGGTTTGGTATGGAACTGGCAATTGTGTGTGTTTGGCTATGACCCCTAATGCCAGGTCAACTCCTGGGTAAATATTTTGGAATGGCTTTTATTCACTACAGTACTAGTTGCTATAGAGTGATGGCAGACTGAAACAATGGCTGCAGGGTGGGGTTTTTTATTTGGTCAGTGTTTTTCTTACTATGATAATTTGCACTCTTGTGACTAGAACTCAGAAATAGGAAAGCTTTCATAAAAACTCACTACCTAGTGAAAGATGATAGTGTCCTGATTATGTGGTTTAAGGCTTCCCCGTGGTGAATTGTGTCCCAGGGCATGGCCCTGCTGTGTAGTAAGGGAACCTTTTATAGTGTGAAAAAGTGAAAAAGAATAAGTTGTCTGGCAACAGTATTTATTTGGCTGACAAAGTATGTTGCTCAGAGCAGTATTTGTGAACTAAGATTTCAGTGCGTAGACTTTTCAAGCACTCCATGATGTGTTTAGTAGAGCTTTCTCTTGGTTACATGACTTGATTTGTCAGTCCACACTCTTCTGTTTTTTAGAGGCAAAATACAATTTGATGTCAGTGTCATGCTTTTACATATATTTACATTTTGCTTTTTCATATATTGTATTGCTTACAAAACCCAATGGAAAATCAGAATCTCACTTCTTAATGAAAATTAGGGGCTGTTGGATAACCTGTGGTTGGGCAAGAGTTCAAAGGACAGAGAAACCCTGCCCCAATGTCTAAAACAAGAAAAGGTCTAATTCTCTTTGCCCTCCAGAAGGTGCTCTACTTTGAGCCGTACATCAGCTTGAAATTCAGAAGGTCCCTTTAAACATTTTGTTATTGTTCTCAATTTTAGTAAAAACAGTTTTGCCATGTTCTTAATTTTAAAAACATTGTGACAATGCTGTCTGTGATACAGTGCCCTGGATGGGAAATTGTCTATGTGGAAACAAACAAAATTGAACCAGGTTGTGTTACAGAAAGCTTTGCAGTGCTAAAATGCTTTTCATAATATCACTTCTTTTATGTTGAGAAATCTGGTTTGCATTCACCTTCTGTGTACAATTTGATAATATTTTCTGCGTTCGGATCATATCCAAGCATTGCATATTTCTTGTAGAATGCTCTGTGTTTTATTGGGAAACATGTAAGTTGTTTCCACTTAAAGTGATAGCCTTACTGAACATGGCTGCTACTTACTTTCAGTGCAGACAGAATGAAAGTTTTAAGACTTCTTTAATAATCACTGTACGGATTCTGGCTGTTTAAAGATTAGGATAGTTTATTTTCATATCTGGAAAAGGAAAATAATCTGAAAGTGGTGATGGAAAGCCAGTGTTTACTAATGAAAACACTGCTCAATCCTGCTAATTGATTTCGATGGATTTGCCTGTTAGGTCTAGTGTTTGCTGTATAGTGAAGAAGGTCAGAACTGGAATTACTTTAGATTATTGCATTTTGTGATCCAATTTTTTAGCTTTTTGAAACCTTTAAAAAATAAAAGGCCAAACAACTGTTTCCTTCTTTAAAAATCAGTGAAATGCTCTAACAAGGCCCTTCTTTGTTTTGAGTGAGATGTATTGTAATACTTTTGATAAAGTCTCCAGCAATACTGAAACTGTATCTAGTATTTCATGAGAGTTTTTCTTGTTGCCATAGTGCAGCAAAGGCTATTTCAATAAATTCACTTGTTATGCCTATAGCAAACTGTTTTCAGACAGATAAGGATTGATATGTAGAATGGGGAGGAAAAAAGAGAACAATGAAGTAATTTTATGCGTTGACTACTGGTATAGTCACCAAAGCCATCTACCAGCATCCAAAGACCTAACCAACCCAAAGTGGTGACATTATTGCAGTTGTGGGAAGTTTTCAATATATGAGCTGGGTTTGCAGTCTGCCTCAGGTGTTCTGTCCATTTAACAGGAAAAAAAAAGTGAAAGAAGAGAGGATTTATCTCTCTCCTGGACCCTTTGTCAGGATTTCCAGTAAAACATCTAGTTTTCTATTACCTTCTGATTTCTGCCTGTCTGTAGCTTTTGGCTAAAGTAGGATCCTGTAAAGTGGATCTGTGATGAAATTAGAATGTGTGAGTTTTACAGTGTTCAAAATTCTGGTAGAATTTTCTGAAGCAATAATCAACTGTATCTCCTAACATTCTGATACTGGCTCAGTATCTTGAGTATTAGATGTTCTGAAGGAGCTACTAATTCTTACTGTTGTAAATAAATTGTTTGTAGTCTGCTACAAGCTCCAGAATACTTTTGTTTCACGATTTGCTTTCTCACCTGCATTAAGTTTAAGCTTGAGCTCAAAAAATTGGTACCTCAAATTTTTGATAGATTAGACACATTTGAAAACTTTGCCTTCTCAAAGAAGTCTTCATTCATTTTGAGTGATCAAGTGGCAGCACAAAAATTGGTAGCGTGTACCAATGTGAGACAGTCACGTATTGAAGCTCAAGTGTTGTACAACGTTCTGATACTGGTGGTTTGGAAAAACTTTTGAAACTCAGCACTTGTTTAAGTGCCTGTCTTATCTTCAGGGTTCCACGTTTGTCTCCAGGTCTTTGACATTCTTGTGTGTATGGATGCTCAGAAATATCCATGTATATAATTATAAATGTACTGATCTAGCTTTCTCAGTAAACCTACCTGTGTTGAGACCTTTTCCCCCTCATTTCCTCCCACATGCACTCTGTGCCAAAACTCTCACATCCACAACCTTAAACCAGACACTCCAAACTTCTACTTTTAGGGAAAAATACCAATTACAGCAATCTTCAAATGTGTTCCTGCTGCACTGGCTTCAGAGAGCAGCCTGATGATTGTCTGCCTCTGTGAGAAGTTTCCCGCCAGGTTACAGATCAGCCATTAAATCCTGTCCTGCTGCCATGTGGACTTTGTAGTTTGGAGTGGCCTTGCAGTTGGAGCTGTGTATACCCAGCCAGTCTGGGTGCTGATGGTGGCTGTGACACCTGCGTTTGTTTTCTTCTAAGGGAGAGTGCTTTTTTGCTTGCCGCACTGTTATAACCATAGATACTTTTCCCTTATTTTGGAGAGGATTCCTTTTAAGAAGCTTTTGGCTTGTGTCATCTCTTCTGGGTGTCTGTTCAGTAGAGACAGAGTGAGTTTCCTGGATTAACTGAATTCCTTAGCTGCTGAGAAGGAAATCTTGCTCCAAGGGGAAAAATGCCTTCCTAACCACCTCAGTGGTAATAAGGATGGTACTCAGAGCATGTAGAGCTTAATTTATCCAAATCCCGAGGATAAATAGGATGTTTCTGTACATTGCAAAAGGGTCAGGACAATTTCTCTGATCCTTGATGTACACGCCTTTCTCCTAGTGTCTGTTGTCTTCTTCTATGGCAATATCATGATGGTATCAGTAGTAGTAGAAACCTGCAAGTAGAGTGAGATACCAACATATTTCTGATGCCTTTATATCCTTAATTTATGAAGTGAAATGTTGAATAGCAGTGTTCTTTGTCATGGCTGATGGATGTGTGAGTAATCTGAAGCTATTTCCACCCCAGCAACTGCAAAAGAGGATGAACACTTTCACAGGTACACACACACACACACTGCGTTCTGCAGCCCCTTCTTCACCCACCTCTCAGCATTTCTGAGGCACAGAAAGGAAGTGGGCAGTGTTGACCCTTTTCCTGCCATCCCTGCCATCATGTGATTGCTCTCGTGGGGTTCTGTCTTCTGCCACGCTGAGCTGTCCATCTTTGATTGTCTTCCAGCTCTGTGGTGTTGGTGATACTGACTTTTACAGCAACCACAAGTACATGGTAGCAGTTAAATTTGTATGACCAGCCCTGTCTCTGCCTTATTCTCCACCCCCAATGTCTGTCTGACTTAAACATCATTAAATGTCTACATTTAATTTTAAAATTGGTGCTTAGTTTATTTCAGCATTTATTTTTTATATTCACATATGTGAAATTTAGGTAAAATAAAAAAAAAAACCTTAAAGTTTAGGTTTTGCTAAAGCTTACTGCATTTGTTTTTGGGAAGAGCTGCTTACTTGTATGCAAGGAGACTTTTTAATTACTGAGCTTTCCTGTTTGTATATGCCATTACAAAATAATGTGGTAGTCTGACGTTTCCTTATGTTGATTATCTGTCTAAACCAGTTTTATAAGTAGAACATTTATGATACATTTTGTTCATGCAATGAGCAATTTTAAGTCTAATTCTTGAAAGTGGGCAATGGTCATTCAAGTGTATTTGGAACTGAGCCATATTACTTGATTTGACTTTTTTTTTTCCCCTTTGGAGTGCTTCTCCAAGTTGTTGCTATTAGCAAAATTCAGGGTTGGGACTAGATGGTGTTCAAGGTCCCTTGCAGCTCAAGCCATGCTGTGGTTCTAAGATGATATTTATTTAGATCATGCTTAGCTTGTACCTGTGAATAGCTGTATCATCTTCATAAACTGTCTTGGTTTGTATAAAAGAAACCTAACATTCTCACTTTGTTATAATGTTTCCAGGACAGTGGGATGGGAAAAGTGATGCAGATACATGAAGTAATGTGTTGAAAACTGTTGTAAATTTAGTTACTACAGAGGCAGAAAGAGAATCTAGATTTTTATAATGTATGCAATTCTCTAGGTTATCCTAATTTGGGATTTCACCCTATAAGGCATAGGGATAAGGGAGTTAATCACACTTAGAGTGTCATCTACCAGCACCATCACACGACCTCTGGTCTAACTCGTGCATGAGTTCTATGGTACAGCAAAGATTGCCCCTTTTCTCTATTGGGGAGCTGCATAGTTGGCAGAGTTATGTATCTTCCTAGAAAAATGGAATAATTCTCATATTTGGGGTTTTGTTTGTTTCAGAAATACTTCTGTATCAAATGTACATGAGACTGCCTCACTTCAGTAAATAGGTAACCTTAGTTCCAAATGTGAGGAATCAAACTGCTGAGGAGGGGGAATGGACCTTAAGGATCACCTGGTTACAACCCCACCTGCATGGGTGGGGACCCCTGCAACTAGACCAGGCTGGGTTATCCAGTCTGGCCTTGGACACTGCCAGGGTCAGGGCATCCACAGCCCCCCTTGGAAACCTGTTCCAGTGTCTCACCACCCCCACAATAAAGAACTTCTTCCTAGTATCTAATCTTTCCCCTCTTTCAGTTTTTGTACCCATTACTCCTTGTCCCATCACTGGAGTTCTTGTCAGACTCCTTTTCTAGCTTCCCTGTAGGCCCCCTTCAGATACTGGAAGGCTGCTTGAGATTTCCACACAACCTTCTCTTCCAGGCTGAACAGCCCTGGCTTTTTCCCCAGCAATTTCCTTTTTCCACATGTGTAACTTTCTGGTGTTCTAACATCTTGTAAGCTGTTAATTAAGGCAAGCATATATGTTTTATTAACATTTTTGAAGTGAATACTGAATAGAAAGAAATTCAAAATCCCCAAATGCTTTGCAATAGTAGTTAAAAAATGAAATCTATTTGAACGAGTTACTCTAAGTATCTAATAGTAAGGAAAGTTTGTGTCTCACTGTAGAGAGTAATGAAAAATGCACAGAACAAATGATATGGTGTTAACTAAGACTATATAAAATGTGCCTGTGCTTTTGCTTGGAGTTTGGGTTTTTTGTTTCATGTTTTTGTTTCTATACAAATAAGCTTGCAGGAATTAGTCTGGAAAAGTTCACTGTCCTCAATGGTAGAGAAACACACATGCTGTAGTCAGGATACATACTGCACTAGGAGACAGCATAGGTTGTTATTTAAAAGGAAAAGAAGCTAGAGACTTCTTAGATTTGTAAATTCTTTTCCACTTCTGCATGATCCTGTCTGTGCTTCCTGACAGAATTTTTGTTTTGGGTCATTTCTCATATTCTTGTGTCATACTCCTGCACTAATGAGAGGGTGGACCTCATTGGTATAACTTTTCAGCTGTGTTAATTCTGATTATTTGCTGCAGAGACTGTTTGGCTAATATTAGCAGGTAAAGCCTAAATTGTTTCACTGTGAGTCAGAGTGTACTTGAAATCTTGTACAGTAGTATCATTTATGCCTTCATTAACTATGTTTTAATATCTGAGTAAGCCAAACCAAGTTACTGAATGCTTTTGTAATCGGAGCCTGTTTAAACTCGAAATAGTCCTGTTCACGGTTAATCATCTGCGTTCATGTTTGAACTGTAACTTGTCCTTGCTCTGTGTGCCACTCAACTGACAGGCCCTTGATAAGGATAAAATTAAAGGTATTTGATACAATTGTGTTTCAGAGCAAGAAAATGCCTGAAAGTAAGCAACCATTTAATTTTCTGATAGTTTCTTGCAATGTAGAGATGACAAATGAAAGGTGGGAATTTAAGTGAAGTTAACTAAACATACAAGCCTTGTCACTGGCTGCAAAACTAACTACTGGGCAGAGGTGCAGAACTTGGTTAAAAGTGAGAGTTCATGCACAGTACACTGGCAAACACATTCTTCTGGCAACTCCTGATTAACAGAGCTGTAGAGACCAGTTTTTGTTAACTAGTGTTGTATGATAAAAACAGCAATTTGTTCTCTTCTAGAAGAAATCTGTAGAGTAGAGCTGGTGGCACTTGTTTTAAAACACAGCTCTCTGGTAACCAAATTTGCTATTTGAAGGTGAAATGAGCATTTTTATAAGTAGACTTCCCTGAGCAGAGTTACTTTCCTGGCTTGGGAAATACTTCTCACTTTCTTGTTCTATATTTTAAACAAGTATATAATAATATTCTATGCAAATAAAAAAGTATAATTTTTGTGTGTTTGAAACATATTACAAAAAAGTCAGTTGCAAGAAAAAAATTGCAGTATAAAATTTACTTCAATGTATTGAAAGAATTAGATTGTATTTTCAAAATAAAAGCATTTCAAGCATTTTTTCATAAAGCTGAAGAATATTCTAGAGGATTTGAATTTAAATAGTGAACAAATTTTACTTAAGAAAAAAAACCCCAAGAATTGCATTGCTTTACTAAAAATGCATCTGATCTGGGCTTGATTATTGTAAAAATCTGCTCCTTGAAATGACTTTCTTCTTGAAACAAGCATGAAAATTTTCAGTGCTTATTTTTGTAAACCTTACTGATGATGAAGAGGGGGTAGCATGTGGGACAGGGAGTAATGGCACATCTAAGTTCACTAGTTCTTGATCATGGCTTAAAAACAAATGGCTACTGGAACTACCATTTCTGACTTTGATGTTGAAAATGACTCCATCTAAGTTTATTAGTATGGATTGGTCCGAGGAGAACAGCTTACAAAATGGACATCTATATCCTTACAGAGAAAATTATGCTTTCTCTTTTTTGTCATTCAGAAGAACTTCTGAAAAATTTGGCTTTGGGGAAAAGATGTATTTGCTGGCTTTGAACTATTCCAAGGATAAGGCATCCACCACCTTGCTGGACAACCTCAGGGTAAAGAATTTCTTCATAATAACTAATATAAATCTACTCTTTCTCAGTTTAAAACCATTCCCCTTAGTCCTGTCCAATATGTGCCCCTGTAAAAGGTCCCTCTCCATGTTTCTTGTAGCCTCCTTTAGGTGCTGTAAGGCTGCTATAAAAATGCTTCCCTAAAGTCTTCAGTTCTCCAGGCTGAAAAACCCCAATGTCTCAGCTGTCATAGGAGAGGTGCTCCAGCCTTCTGATAATTCCTCTCCTGATCTCTCTTTTATCTTGGTCTATCCCACTTCCCTTTTGTTCCTGCTTTCTGAGTTTGTTTTCTTCTGATGTTCTGTTGCTTCGTGGTGTTCTCAAAATCAAGCTGTTTGCTGTGGTTAGTTTGTGATTATTATTAATAATAATATTTCCACCCACTCTTGCCTTCCTGTGCCTCACATACCCTATAGCAACTATAGGTTAGCAACAAACGTGTATTGATGGTAATGAATCACTTCCCTTGTTCCACTCAGATGCTTGTCTAGAGCTTCAGGACTGAACTGCTTTCAAAAGTAACATGTAGAACCCATGGAAGTCTCACTGGTTTGAGGATGAAGGGAGGGTGGGGAATATTGAATTTTATTTTTTTTTCAAAACCACTTCTTCTGAGTTTTTGCCTTAAATTTCTGTATCTCTTGAGTTTTTTGATCTTTCATTGTTTTTTGGTTATATAATCTTTCTTGAAGGATGAACTTCTATGTTAAAAGTATTATTTCAGGCATATAGGTCATTTTATCTATATTAAAAGTGAAATCATTATGCAGTTCACTAACTACAAAAGTGTTCTGCAAAAGAAAACTTCTCAGATGCCAGTGAATAGTCAGGTAGTGGAACGGGTTGCACAGGGAGGTTGAGCAGTTTTTGTCCATGGAGATTTCTAAGAGCAGGCTGGAGAAAGCTGCAAAAGAGCTTGGTAAGACCTCTTGAAAGAAAGAAAGAAAGAAAGAAAGAAAATGACCTTTCTATCACTAGGAGTTTGGATTGGAAACTTCTGAAGTTCCTTTCTCCCTGAATTATCCTGTAATCTTAGATGGTTCCATGGTGTACATACCCATTCCAGTTTATTTCCAATTGTGATGGATTGCATTGCATTATTAATTACTCTTCTTATGTGTAGTAGAACCACTTATATAGGCTTTACTGTCTCTGTTGTCTGCCAGTTGGGCTTGTACCTGAAGAGAAATTTACAAATGTTATGCTGCCACTTAGAGTACTTTATTTAGCTTTTTTCATCCCTTTATTAATCATGGCCCTTGTTGAGACACATGTTGGTACATCTCAGTATTGGGAGCTCTCCTGTTGGTTGGAGGTCATGCCTAAATTAAGGGTATCTGCCTGCCTGCCTGCTGTAACAATTAGTGTTTTCTGTAGCTGAGCAGTCTTGGAAAATTAGCCTGTCCTCCACAGTTGTTTAAATATGTTCCTTTGATTAAAGATGTTAAAATATGATCATTTGATTTGGAATAGACATCAGGAGATTTCTGCTCCCACCTTCTGCTTGAAGAAGTGTCAGTCCTGGTGCCCCTGAGGGCTTTTCTCATAAGGTGTTGAAAACCCCCTAAGGACCAGTAACTGCAGGAGCTCTGGGCACTCTCCTTCATTGGCTTGACTGTTCTAATGATGAAAAGAGTTTTCTGTATAGTCAGTTTAAAGGCTGCTTTTATTTCAACTTAATGTCCAGTGTTTGTCCTCCCACCATGCCCTGATGATCACTGCTTCATTGTCTTCTTGGCCTCTTTGCAGATCCTCTGAGCTGCTTTGTAGGTCCCCCAAAGCCAGTTCTTCTCCAGGAGCCAGAAACCCAGTTCCTTCTGTCTTGCCTCCTAAGATGGTTCTTCAGCCTCCTGAACATTCTGTAGCTCTCTGCTGAACTTCAGCTGATTTCTGTTCTTCCTGTACTGACAGCACAAAAACAGAGTGTTGGGTAGAGCAATACAATTGTTTTACTTGACCTAAAGCTTCTATTCCTCCTGTTAATGCAGCTGAGCATGATGTTGACTTTGCTGCCAGGGCATCATCTTCAGCTTGCTGTTCACCAAGATCCTCAGGTTTTCTTTAGCAGAGCTTCTTCCCAGCCAGTCTTTTCTTGAGTCTGTGTTGTTGCAAGATATTTTACCTTTCATATTTGTCAGGACTTCTGCTCTTGTTGAATTCTGTTGAACTGAAAATCCACTCAAAACCTCAAGCAAAAAACAAAGCAAAAATACCCCACCTAAACTCCCACTTTGAAGAATTTCCTTTGGCAAAGCCTTTAGGCATGTGCTTGAAAGCTTTGAGTATTGAAATGCTTAGATTCTTCTTGAAATTGAGCACAGCGTTCTTCTAGCCATCCTGCACAACATTCGAGACTGAAAATACCTTAATGTTTCAGGATCACTTCATGTATGCTTTGACTTAATCAAACTATGTTCTGTCAATGTATCCTGTGTGAGGGATTGCCTAGGGGTGATAGGGTGAGGTCCTAGTGCTGCAGGACTGGAAGTGTTTGTAAGTTGTGTAAATTGCACACAGTTTTGCTCCCATTTTCTGTTCCAGTGCTTCTTCCTTCTCCAGGTGACACGCCTGTGTTAGTTACTGGAATGGATAGTTGCAGTGAATGAACTGTGCTGGATTATTTTTGTTGATATGTGTTTTTTGGGAATAAAGATTTGCTTTCACTCCTGATTATTGTTAGTGTGTAAAACTGTATTTGTACAGTATGGTGTACTGACTAGTTCAATTACTCATACTCAGCCTCATGTTCTTTGTTTTGAGTTCTGCTATTGTGATATTGGTCTCTGTGTGATGCTGAAAAATAGGCCATGCTGGTAGTTACCATTTTTGATAGAAGAAATGCTGAAGTTTGAAAGCAGACTATAATCTTGCCTGGCCACAGATATTTTTAACAACTTTGTTACTTCAATGGAGTAATTTTACTGTTAAAATTTAAGTTGCTGTTTAGAAACCTGGGTAGCATTAGACTGTTAATTCTGCAAATGTTCTTAGGCCAGTTTTAATATAATAGGCATTTTAAACTGGAATAAACCAAATAAGAAACATCTCAGAAACGCAGCACTGAATTGTATATGTTGATATTAATTTTAAAGAAGCTTTAAGTCACCTTTTCTGCATCTTGTGTTTGAATCTATTTTGATGCAATCTTGCTAGCCGTTCTTAAGTAGTTGAACTACTACTTTAGCTGTTAATCCCTACATCCAGATGCTTGTTCTAGGATTTCCTTCCAAAAACACATGTTTTAAAAGGTTTATTGTGCACCCTGGGAAGTCATTGGATCAGGACTGGTTTGCCTCAGAAGTTCAGAGATCAGAATTGTGAGTTCCTGAAGAAAAATACCCTTCTGATGGTCTCCTTTCATAAGAGGAATGTGCTCAGCTGAAGACAGTCATTGCAGTGAGTGGGGGGAGACTGCCTAGGTTACGACAACATGAAGTCTTAAGGGTGAGCAAACTCTGGAAGGGAGCTGTTGAGTTGGATTCTCTAATATCTGTAATCATCTGCTCTCTCAGTTCTAGGAATGAAGCTGCTACCTAGAGTAAGCAATGTACAAATACAGAATTGCACTGTTTATTTTCAAGTTCCTTATTCCAGACTAGGGTGGGTAGGAAGGGCGAGGAAGAAAGTAGTAATGTGAAGGATGCCTATGTGATGATTAAGTATTCAGCTTTTCAGTTGTCTTTTTGTTGTTTCTATCTCCTCCCAGCTCCACACACCCAGTCTTGTAACTGATGATGTGACTGACCTGCCCTCTGAAACTTCCTCACTCTTCTGTAAGCAGGCGGTGGCAACCTTTTGTGAAACAAAGAGCGAGGCACTGCGAAATGAGGGGGCAGTATTAGTCTGCTTGCTGACCTACCAGACTAGATTTGTTCTGATGCTAAAATGAGAAGTGAGCAAGCAATTCTTGACTGCTTCAAATTTTGGGAACTTAATCAATTGAATGATTCCCATACTTGCCTTTCAACCCCTCATCAAGTCTAAAAGTGAGGCTAGATTTCTGCATTACCTTATATCACAACAGAATGATAATTTAAGATGTCTTATATAATTTTAAAGAAGTAATGATATATTAGTGTTTACGACTGGGAAAAGAGCTGCCTTGCTACTTTTTGAGAATCATATTTTTTCATAAAACATGAGTAGTCTTGCACAGAACACTTACTCTAATGAGAGACTCAGCTCCAAAATATTTGAGAGGTTATGATAACAATTATAATTCAAACTATTTTTTGAACTGGGGTATGTGTATCTCGACTATTGTTTGAAAAACTGTTGGTGGTTTCTGACTGAATTCCTTCTGACAGAAAATCGCTGGAGTTGGTCTTTATGCTACTACCACAAGATACCTTTCTCTAGATTATTTCTGCTGTTATGAAGAGAACTGCAAAGGAAATGAGGAGCTTCCTATGTAATCAACTGGTCAGCTGCTGTTTCCTCTATCGGGAATAGTGTTGGAGATTACTCACAGTCGCTGTGTTTGCATTGTTGTCCTGAGCATGGAATAAGAGACTGTGAAGCAGTAGGAAAAAAGGGAAATACAGTGGCCCTGCAGTTATGGAATACTGCAGTTACAGAAAGAAAGTGGCTTTTTACACCCATAGTTCTCCCAAGCACTCAAAAGCTTCTCTGTTTTAATGACTGGTGGCACAATGAAACGTTACCTTTAGCAGATCTAAGTGAGCTTTTTAAACATGTGTAGCCCACCCTGTCTCTGAACTGACTTTGTTAATTGTCTGCTTTTTAAAGTCTCATTGCCTTTTAATAATTTTGTTTCCTCTCCTCCTCTGGCTTGTTTTGTTGGAATGGTGCTACTGTGGTCTCTGTAGGACTTTGGAGACTGTAAAAACTGCCAGTGTTTGTGTGCAGACAACGTCTGATGCAGCAGTGTTTTGTGAAAGATCTCTTGGCATTGCTGAGTAATTCCTGTACCATTTGTGTCATTCCTGCTTGAGCTGAACCCTTGCCTTTTTATGCTCAGGACATGTAAAAAAATTTGGAGGCTAGAGTTAGAAGCTGGTGATTTGAGCTCTAATGGACTTTGCACTTGATGGCTCCTGATGTTTCGAGAAAATACTTTTTACAATAGAAAATAATGCCACATTGGTATTTGATACCTTTAGTTACTTTTAGTTGAAGCAGTAGAGAACTATGTATATTTGTGTGTAGTGCTACTCATAGGTGAGAGTTGCTATGTCCTCTAGTAGTAAAACAAAACCATGACTAAAGTTCTCCTCAGTTAAATGGCTAAATAATTGAATTACAGTCTGATTTTATTTTAATAGCCTTTTTTAGGTCTATTATAGTGAGTTTCAAATACTGTATTACTTTCATAGTGTTTTGTTTGTTCATCCTTAGGCAAGTGAAATAGATGTTTAGACAGGGATGATGAAATTTCTGCATTCCCACAGATAACCAGTTTATTTCCACTGTGGAAGCCAGCCTCTATCATACAGCTGATTGCTTGGATTTCTGGATCTGCAGAAGCATTCCTTGCCTCTGTAAACTACTGCTGTTGGTTTTATTTTGGGTGCCAAAGCTACCCAAGGGAAAAGTTCGTGGGTGAGGTTTCATACTTATAGCTGAAGCTGGTAAAATGGCTTTCTAGCTGCAAGAGAGTGCTCCCTTCACCCCTTCTTCAATTGAACAGGTTTGTTTGGGTTTTTTAATCCCTCCTTTATGCTGGCTTTTGGTTTTATGTGACTCCATGGTGAAGCTCTTAGGGAAGCTGAGAGACTAGGATTAGTTCTTGTTGGGCTTTTCTCTCTCAGCTGGCTTATTAGAGTTCACCTAAATGCTTGTGTTGAAACAATTATAGTGACACACAGCTGGAGTGGGGGTAGAAAGGGTTGAGGAAAGCCCCTTCCAATGGAAATGTTAGTTGCCATTGGATTAGCTTAATGTCATATTTTCCCTTGCTGTCACAAGCAGGATTTACAGAGTAATTTTTCTCTTGAGATGGCCATCCAGTAATCAACAGTCAGGGACTTTTTGGGGAAATTTATTTCTACATCTATGTGACTAATGCCTTCCGTGTTCTGTAATAATAATAATAATAATAATATAGAAGATACATAAAAGAAGAAAGTATTCATGTATAGAGATTTTCTTGTTAGATAAGCCTGTTTAGAGAGTAGGACCTTTCAGCCAATGAACTTGCTTCCAGTCTGGCAAAACAGACGCTGTTGTAGATTGGGAGCAAACGTGGAACCCCACTGGGGAAAAGGAAGTTGGTGGTAATTGGAATGTAAAATCCTTCTTCAGTGAGATGGGTGCCAGCTCAAGTACAAAACATTGAAGTGTATTGTTGTCTTGATAGCTACGTGGTATCTTCTCTTTCAAACCTAAAAGTAAACAGAGCATTGAAGGAGTAAAATCAGGAGCAAGGTAATGTTTTTGGTTGTGCAGGTGCCTTAGGAATAAACTTTTTTATATGGTGGGGAGTGCTTTGAGCTAGCTTTTGTGTTGGAATGGAGGATTTTGTGGTATGAGAACAGTCAAAAGAAAACATCACAAAACAGGGAGTACAAAACCACTGTCAGTATGAAGATATTGTATATGGTGTTTCTGCAGAGAAAGCCCTTTTTTAGCTGTCAGCAGTTGTTTTTAAATGCAACTAACTGAGGCTGAATGTCATTCATGAAGCACAGTGCTTGATGAAATTGTTGCCAAAGATTATACAACAGGTTTAAGTAGGATTTGCAGAGAGAAGGCTATCAACAGATGAATTTTACCAAACTATTAGAATTACTGGATGGATTTTCCACAAACTGTCTGTGGCCTTGGTAGTCCAACATGAAGATAACCAACATTAAGATAACTAATGACGTTAAAAAACTGCTTTGTAAGTTTTAAGAAATTATCTGATTCCTTTAAATATAAAAATGAGGCTTCCTGGAGGAGTTTTTGAGTGACTGAATTAAAAAAACCCCAAACAAACAAAACCACAACTCTTTTTGGGACATTCTCCCGTTTGGAAGCTGTAATGTCAACCCTGTGTTTTCTTTTTAGTATTCAAGTTAATGCTTTCTAATGTTGAAAACTGTGTGGCAATTTCATGTGTTAATTTGAAATGTGTTTGGTTGTAGTGAATGAATATCTTTTTTTTCTGAATGTGTGGTAGAAGTAACCAGAAGGATGTCTTAGCTCGTGTATGTGTATGTTTGCCCTAGACAAAGCTGCATATAAAAGCAGAGAGGTTGTGTGTCTTTGGCTATGGCACAGATCATCTCAGTAATTTCAGTCATCAGTGCAGATTTTCAGTTTGGGGTTTTTTTCAGAGCTGTTTTTGTAGCCATACTCCGTAGTCTGAAGTGTGGCTGATTTGCCCTTAAAAAGCAAAGGGGAAAGTATTTTAGGTAGGGAAGAAAAACAGTAGTAGTTCAAAAAGAGATCCTTTGCCCCATTTCTCTAGAATTTGTTACAGTAAAATTGCATTTAGTGGTACATTTTGATGTTATAGTATTACTTAAAACCCGATTGACTAATGTAATTTACTTGGGAAATAACTTTTTGAAATCTACTCAGAGGTTGTATTTAAATCAGAATGTTGAGTTTTGAGGTTTGGGCTATTTTTATTTTTTTTCATGCAGATTCTGGGCTGCAGTTTGTCTGCTTCAGGAGAATCAGGTGCTTGTTTTTTCTGTTCAGCTTGTTAGCATTCCTACTTCAAACTCCTGACTAATTAGCCTGGGTGCCAAAGCTCCTCCATCCAGTGTATCAGATAGCACCAGCGTCTTTCTAGTTCAGACAGTGTAGCTGGATGTCTTAACCCTGTGCGGTGCTGATTCCAGCTCATCCCACAGGAATGAAAAGCCAGGCTAACACATTCAAGTTTATCAGTACTGAGTAGAACTTGGCTCAAACTTTACTGGCTGTGTCAGCATAGATACATGGCATGACCCTTGTTGCATTATGTAAAATTGATTCTGTTTTTATAGTTTCCTTTGATAGCCTCATCATACTAAAGCCTGATACTAAAATAGTAAAAATGCAGTGCTAATTACAAGAAATTAATCCAGACAGTGGTTCATTTAAAGGATTGTTGGTGTCGGGGTTTTTTTGTCCTGTAGTGAGAGTTTATTTATATCATTTCCTATATAAATATAGAGGTTATACTGAAAGCAAATAAATATGAATGTTTTGTCAAGTGAATGTGAGGTGGTTGAAGTGGGCATGGTTTCTGAGCTGCTCTACGTATTTGCTCATGACAGCTTATCAATGGGCACCAGCTTGTCAAATCTGGGTTTTATTTGGTCTGTTGGTTCTTTGATTGAATCTTCAGCCTATGTCAGGAGTGTGAAGTTGCCACTGTAAGAGGTCAGAAACAGACAAGAAATTTGATTTAGTTTGTACTAACTAGTATATGTACTTCTGGTCACTAGAGAATCTGTATGGGAGGGAAATGTTAAGAGTAATTTTATTTGTGCTATCTATAATAAAACTGTGATCAGCTTTCAGAAGACAGCCAGGCTTCATGAGTTTGATTGCTGGTGGAAATGTTTTTTTCCTGTAGTGCAGCTTTCTGCTGTAAGTAGATTGACATTTCTGTTAGAAATACTGAGTTTTCACTCAAAAAGAAGTATCTTTTCAGCTTTTAGTAGTTTCACAGATGAATTTGCCAACTACTTGTATTGTTATTTTTTATGGTTTTAAGACTGTTCCTAAGACATTCCTGTATCAGGAATGAGGAAATCAGAATTACAGTTTTTCAGAGGAAAAACTGTAATCTTTTTAAGCTGTAGAGAAATTATCATGTAACTCTGGAATCTAACAGTTTGTATGCCTGTTATAGAAATAGCCTTAACATTACAATGTTCTAAATTTTACTTTGTGACTGTAGAAAATAATTTATCTAAATGCCATGTGATTGTGGACTAAGTCTTTAAAATATCTGAGAGATTTGCCATTCCTGTAACAAACTGCAGTTTCCACTCAGCTCATCAGGACTGCCGGTCTCTCTCTGCTGGGCTGCTGCATTTCTGCTGCCTTCTTTGGTCTGGTGCTTATCTGACTGTGCCAAGGCTCCCGGCCCAGCCAGCGGAGCCTGAGACAAAAAGCAGTGAGAGCCCGCTGGCTTATCGTGCTGCAGGCAGGTACGGGCTGGTGCTGGGACACAAGTGGGAATGAAGTGTCCAGCTTGGCAGAGGTTGCTGTTTCATGGTTCCTTCAAGCTGACACAAGGTGCCAGCAGAGGAGTTTCCCTCAGCTGCTGGCTCTGACAATTTCCTGCACACTGAATGAAGGGAAGGGAAATATCTTCCGAGGTAACCTTATTCATGTTGCTGTACAGCTGCAGGATGCTGGTGCCTGGCATGAGAGGGGAGGTGGGAGTGAGTGTGTCAGTATGAGGAAGTGCTTTCTGCAGCACTGGAGTTTCTGTTGCTGACTGTGTGTCTGCGCTTTTAATGTTAAAGTGAGTAAGGGCAGTCTTTTTTGTGGCCTGATTGATGTCTGAGGATATTTTAAATACAGGGATTGCAGCTCTGCAAGTAGCAATGACAGTGAAAAATCAGACTTCTAGTGCCTGAACTTTCATTTTCACCCTTCAATTTTCCTGTTGTATTTTGGTTTGAGGTGGGTGTAATAACCTGTTTCTTTTCCTCTAAATGGAACTGTTCTAAAAAAACAGTTTTTAACACAGTAAATAGTATGAAGAACTTTGATTTATTTCAGTGGGTTTTTAAGATGCATCTGAAAAGTGTTACAGGGGGTTGTCTGTACTTTTAATTCTTCTCGAAGTTTTCTGGTGTTGCTCCTTAGCAATTGTCTTAGTTGCACAACAGGTTGTAAATAAATAGTAGAAAGGTAAGCAATATTTTATTTGAGGCCCATTGCTCTTTGTTATTTTTCCTCTTTTAAATATGTCATGTTAATTCAAAAGAGGCTTTGTTTGGTTTTGACTTGCTTTTTACGTGGTTTCAGGTGTGATTGTGCTCTGCCTGTACCTCTCTCCTGTTGTTGGAGACCTTCAGGGTATTTTGATACACAGATGTACATCAATCACTTTTCTGTTTCCTTAATGTCACATCACTGCCTTCAAACAATTTTCCTAATCATAATAATAATAATAACAACTTTCTTAACAAGCTTTTGTGGGGTATATTTTTTTCAGAGTATGTGTTGACAGTTGCTGCAAGGCCCTCAGTATAAGAGTGTTGGGAGAGTCTCTATATGATACCAGCATTAATATAGTTTGTAACTGGTGATATGTTTTAACTTGGGGATATGATTTAATCTTCTGTAGCTTTATTTTTATTTTGAATGTAATCAGGCTGATGAATGATTAAATAGTTACCAAGCTGTTGGTAGTGCTTATTGTTGAAAACATTTTTTTATTTGATTTCTTCAGTTGGCTGCAGGTTTCATTTTGTACAAAGAACAGATATGGGTGTGCTCTGGTTGATTGTGTAAATGCTGTCCACCGCAGCTTAACAAAGCACACCCTGCAGGGGGCAGGCAGCAGCTGTGTTGCAAGTGCTGTGCTGATTTTGCTGATCAGTACTGCTGGTTTGAAAGTTAAGGATTGGGAGGTAATGTCTGTCATGCTTTTGAGGAGCGCCCTTGGCAAATTTTTAAATTTTTAATGAAAAGCTGCTTTTCGACTCATAAATCTTATGTGAAGACAGTTCATGTTGCTTGTGTAATAATATCTTGTAAAAGGCTATGACAACTTTGGTGTATTCAGAATGAAGTAGGGTTGATGGCACCACAGAATGTGGCTCTGGTAAAAGACTACTCTGGAAACACCTGGTTTTGTTTTATTTTTAAGTCAGTAGGAGCCGCTTCATCTACCTGGTGTAGATGGGTCTCTTTTGAAATTTAATTTTTTGATCTGTGAGATGTAAGTTAGCAGGAAAATATTGAAAATTACAATAGTGTTTGTTTAATCCCAAGAGTTTTTGTGTTAATTAGTCTTGCTGTTGGGGACAGATAAGCAACAGGAAGCAGGGACAATGCATATAAAGTATACAGTAAAATATCTACATGTGTGATAATTCAGGGTTCATATGGGCATTAAAGCTGCATTTATGAAATTTAGTCCTTTTGTACTGGATGTGATAATTATAGACTTGAATTTTGGCCTTAGTTTAAGATTTTGTGTACTGTTTGTTTTACAGTGCAGTGGCTTTTGCATTGACTTCATTGCATTACATTTATATTGTGAAAGTGTTTGTTGTATCTCTTATCTTTTGGTTTTGAGGTTTTGTTTCAAAATGTAGTGGGGTTGGTTCATAAGATGCAATTTTCCTCAGGAAAATAAAGAGGAGGTTTCACTTAGTTATAATCTTCGTGTTGTGGGTTATTGGTAATTCTCTCTGACAGAAAGGTCAGCTGTTGGTCCTGCTTCTGTGAACATTACAGTGTCCAAAGTGTGGCAGAATGAGTCATTCTATAGTGGAAAGTCTTTGTTGATCCAGGTGTCAGAGGTTTGGAAGAGGAAGTAAAGCTGATGAAAATTATTTTTTTATAGGAGCTGTTTTTTCATCTGTATTGTCCTTCCTTTCTTCTGTTAGATTAAATGTAGTCTTTTATCATGAAGCTGCCCTTTTTGAACTTAACTCAAAAACTGTAGCTTAACAAGAACATTGTGTTTCTTTTTTACACAAGAAACAGTTTATAACAGTTACCAGGATTTTAAAAAAACCACCCCAACTATTTGAAATTCCTTTTTAATAGTATTGTCTGTCCTCAAGTTTCAAGTTGGGTCATTATTGGAATTGAGTGCTAGAATTGGGAATGAGTGCTAGAAACCTCACCCTCATGTAATTTCACAGTGCTTATTGCCTTACTGATTTAAATGGGTTTTAAAATATCATAGAACTTTTTTTTTTAAATATTCTTGTACTCGTTAGAATTCCACAGATTTGTTGCGTACATATGGCTTTTGGAGAGGCAAAGGAAGCAATTCCATTTTACTGTGAAGACTGACAACAGGTCAGATACAAAGGCACTTATATGAATGTTTCAGAATATTCTGCAGTGGTAATACTGTTGTTATGCTGACCTGTTCTATCAATATTGTGACCCGAATTCATTTGAAAGCAACTTATATGTGCTTTAATTCTGCTTTTTGCACTGTGGATTTGTTTTATTGTTATTTATATTCTATTAGCAAAACTCCTGAGCAGCAAGCACATGTACCTGAATAGTAATTGCAGCTTAGTTCTCTGTAGATTTTTGCTTGCAGAATTTGAATGGGGCACGAAGAAAGATGTGATGTTCTTAGTACTGGATTTCGGTATTTTCTAGATGCAGTCATGCAGAATGTGCTTGCGAGGCAAACGGTGTTATCAATGCAGCTGAAAGAGATCAAAGCCTCTTGGAGGGGGTGCAGATGAGGATTTCTGAAGGGAAGCTTGTATATTCTCTGCTGCTCCAGAGACTGAATAGTTTACAGAATGGGTAATGTGTAATAATCTTTAAGTATTGAAGTATGTAGTGTTTTGTGATGCATACAGGTGGGATAGGAGTTTTAACAGCCTATAGCTATTCTTTGCTGGCTTGTGGGAGTAGTGGTTTGATCTCATTCATTGCTGTGCCCTACATATTGTGATGAATACTCTCATTATCTCTGACACTTTAAAGCAGGGGTTTCCTTTCTCATGTGAGCATGGCTGTAGGTTATGGCTCCTGGATATTACTGTTTTGTTTGCAGAAGCTTCTCAGATTCTTCAGGAAGTTCAGGTTTCCCTGCTGCAAGTCCCATTGTGTCACATTGCAGGCTTTTTCTGAGCTTCATGTACAGTGCAGTCTTTTTATCTCTTACTACTTGTTTTCCATAAACCTTCTTGACTACTATATTCTTGTGTAAAAAGCATGGGATGATTGGCAGAAAGAGAGGTTTGGACGTGATTTTTTTTTTTTTGGTGGGGATTTTCTTTGTTTTGGATTGCCAAAGTATTAAACACCTTTGCTTTCCATAATTATTAACACTTTTCACATGTATATATAACCACTCTGTAATTGGAGAGGGGAGCTTGAGATGCTCTTCCCTCCATCCTTTACTTACTTGGATTTCTCTGTAGCATAACTTCAAATGAGTGATCTTGATTATTACTCATTAAAGTAATAATGCTTTACTGCTTTAAAGCAGAAATCCACCCTTGACAGTAAGTAACTGGGAACTAGATTTAAAGATCAAACTGTTTTGAGAAACCAGAGTCACTTTTGTGAAGTCTCATGGAAAAAATTGGAGAGAATTTATATGATAACTTATGCCTCACATCTTCAGTTTTAAGTGTGACTTGGGTGCTCTGTGTGACTGACTTCATTATGTATTAAAGTTTGTTTGCTTCCTGCTTTCGTAGTGCTCCTGGTCATTTAATGATGGTCTGAGGTCCTCAAGGGGAATGTCAGAGGAGAGTGATAGCATGGAGAAGGCAGATGTTTTCTAAGAATGTTTAATGGAAGCTTTTCACAAGATTTTGTAGAATTATGAAGTGGTTTCACTTTATGAAAGTGTTTCAGGTGTTTCATTCTGATGCTTTTGTTTGTTTGTATTTTTGTTTTCTGAAGACACATTTTTGGAACATTTGTTCCATTGGTTTTAAAGCAGTTCCTGCCTGTCATTGACTTTATGCAGAAAGTCATAACTAGGTATCTGAAATGCTTCTATGAACTCTTTCCTTAGTGCCTAATGAAGAGGAGGTGCAGCTTACTTTTGTTTGTAAAACAGGGAAACAATGGTTAACTGGAAACTATTATGTAAGTTGAAACCTTTTGAGTAGGATATGTTTTTGGAAACGACCATAACTTCATTTGATAATAATAAAAAGGAATAATTATGCTTTGTTTTTGAGGAAAGTTGCCTTTATTCTTTGAAAGGCCTAAAAAGCTGACTTTCGCTGTATGATCTCCAAAATATGTTTTGCGGACTAGATGATCAGAATTAAAATTTTGTGAAAATTGACTGTACCTGTGTGGCTGAAGACTGGTCTGTATCCTTGCATTCCTGCATGATCCATGAACTTGTACTGCAGATACACAAAATACCAAATGTGATCGATATTAGATTGCTTAAATTGCTTATCATGCATATAAACTCCTGAGAGGAATTTAGGAGTGTTTATACGCTTAAGCAATCAGTCACTCTTGAAATCCAGAAAACATTTTCATTTCTTTTTGATAAATGACAGTTCTTATCTTCGGAGAAAGATAGAGAGTTTCAAGAGATTTGTAAGTGTTTTGGGGAGATTCCTTTGCTTGCAAGAATATATCAGGGAATAATAGATACAGAAGTATCTACGTGGTTTAGGACAAGCAATTTTTGTTCTTCAGCCTCTTTTCCTGACATGGAAACTGCAGTGAATGTGCCTAGCATTCTTGACAGAGAAATTCAGTTGTGAATGAGTTTGAGGATGAAACACAAAACTCTGAAAAATAAACACTTTAATGCAGAGTTAGAGTGGAGAGTGGAAATTTAAGTGCAGTGCCTGCCTTGTTGTCTGAGTGTGAGTGGTGGCATCTGTTTCTGTGCAGTTGGTATTTATCTGCTAAGCATGTGGCTGCAAAGTTAAATGTGGCTTGAACTGCAGCTATACACACACACAAACACGATATCAAAAAATGATGAAGACTAGAAGGGATCTTTTTGGTCTCCTATTTCCTGATTTTTTTGAAATGTGAAACCAATTTCTTCCATGTCATCAAATACTTTCATTTAAATCTGTAATAGTCCAAGCAATGCCCCAAGGTACAGTTTGGAATGTAATGGAAATAAACATTAAAATGACTTTTATATGGAGAAGTGATAGAAGATTGTGATGCTGTCGTGCAGTTGTTTTTTTTTTTTTTTTTTTTTTAGAAGAAAACTTTGGAAAAAGTAGAGGGGAGGGGACAAGGACATGGTTTGGGGAGACACAGCTTGAGAAGCTGCTGTAGAAGAGATTGGGGGATAATGGACAGTCAGTGCTCACTGCACTCAGTTGTTTTTATATCCAGGTTTTCAAATGCCAATATTAGAAAAACACATTACTTCATTTTGGAAAATAAATACAAAACTTGCTTATACAGACATTGTATCTTTAGAATTCAGAATACACTTTTGTCTCATCTGCTTTGTTAGTACCTGGAGGTAGAAATAAGTTGTAACTTGCGATATTATTGATATTGCTAATATTAACAACAACAACAAACAACATGGTAGTTTAGAAAGCTTCCTGGATTGTTTCTTACATCTTCTCTGAATGGACCTTTGCTCTTCAGTCTGTACTGTGTTGTTAAGAAATCTGCAGATTAAAAGCATGGCTACTTGGCAGTAGAATGTGTCCTCAGTAAAATAATCTGCTCTCCCTAAAAAAAAAACCAAACCAAACAAACAAACAAACAAAAAAACCTTTGAAAAAAAGCTACTTGAATCTTATCTCATTATGTACTCACACAGTACATACTTCATGGAAAAGATTAGGAATGTGCTCATTTTTCTCTTTTAAAATTCTTGCTTCAGCAGTACCTTGAGATGGTGGTGGGGTGAGATGGGGTCTCATTTAGAACATTTATTTCCCTTGTATAAAGGGAAATAAGTGTTCTAAGTGAGACATGATTGTGCTTCATGATACTTCTGCAGAAGGCTTTTGTGTTGTCTTTTGCAACGATCAAACAAGTGGATTGAAACTTAAAATCGATTATAAAAATACTGTGGCCGTTTTGTGAAGCGTCACGGTTAAGGAGTATTGGCAGGAGAGGCAACCATTTAAACCAAATCTTTACAAAAGTGTGCATGGAACGTGGCTTGGAATATTACCTGTGAGAATCCTCTGCTTTCTAGAGATCATGACATGCTTAGATTCTTGCAAAAAGTACAGAATTTCCCAAGCCAGTTGGAGATGCAGCACACCGGCCCTAGGAAGGCTTGGTAAAGCTAAAAGGGGCAAGTAAGTAGCCAAGTGCCTGTGCCTGCTGGGAGTTAAAGATGCTGTGCCGGAGGAAGAGACCAAAAGCATGCCAGCTATCGAGGGAAGTGTGAAAGGAAGCTGGCATGACTGAACATCGGGCAAAGACAATTACTAGAAAGCTGAAGTAGTATCCAAATGAGGAAAATTGTAAGGATGTAAAATCTGATAAGTAGAATATAAAAGCATGAGATGGAAAAAAATATAAAAAATTGAGGAATGCTTTCAAGTCAGCATTTGTTAAGAGAGAAAAAGGCAGGAAAGCGAGTTAGTAGAACTAGAGAATCTTCATCCAATAACTGAAGGAAGTGAGGGATGAGGTAATTTTCTAAGTGGTCTCTAATGGCTCTGTTAGGTGGACACCTTCAGGCCGTTGGATGCAAATGCACTGTGAAATCAGTATTACAAAGGGTGTTCACTGATGTTCTGTGTGAGAAGAAACTGCATTAACTTACAGAATTCATGGACACGTGGTGTTTGTTATAACATCCTGTGGAAAGGTCAGCAGGACTTAGAAGAGAAGCTGTGCTTCAGACCTTTTGGAACTCATGGAAGGAGTTACCAAGGGCACCTGTAAGGGAAGCTCCAATTCTCTATGATAGGTAGGATTTCCAGAAGTCATTTAGTAGCCTTCTGCATGAGAGGGGTAAGTCCTTGTATGGATAATTAGTTAATAATTCGATATATGTAATTAAAGACAAGAAATGAAGTAGTCAGGATACTTTTGAGAGGTGAGTAGTAGCTGTTACAAAAATGTTCACAGCTGAAGAATTATACCCGTGGTCGTATAAACTGCAGTTAAATTCAGAGTGTATGTAGAGGTGGGAGTTAGCTGGAGTGAGGAATGTGGAAACTGTAACTTCTTGCAGGAAGGAACACTGTATTGCTAAGTACAATACATAGTTCTGTGGGAACAGCAGTGCAGGCTCAGAAAGATTAATTCTGTAAATTGTTCAGATAACAACAGAGAATAAAGCACAATTGGCCATTGTCGAGGTCCATGGTGCATTTCATTGGACTGCTGTGTTGGTGTAGGCTTGGGAATATCCTGAGAAGAACAGTTCTTATTTCTGCATGTATCTAGGTGACACAGATGTTTGTCTAAGTGTAGATTATTTGACTTCTTAATTCCTTTTTAAATATTCTTATTTTTTCATTTCTTTTTGCAAAGGTCTTCTGAATGATAGAGTAGCTAAAGTAAATATCTTGATTCTTTGCTGTTCAAAGAAGCATTGTAATGCGTGTCCTGTGATCAGATGTAGTACTGGAAAGGGCTGTGCCTAGCATAAAATCTATCACTGTGCTCAACACCTAAGGATTTGCCTATTTCAAAGCCTCTGGATAGTGAAGACAGGAGCAGTGATTATTAAACTGTAGAGTAAACTTGACAAAGTCAGCTGGAGACTTGAATATCCTTGATTTCCCTTGAATGCAGGGCCCCATGACTGCAAGGGGATTTATGCAAGGGGCAAAAGTTGGCCAGGTGGAGACCACTGGGGAACTAAAATTTGGATTTGGAGTTGTTATTCAGACTGGTAGTGGAGTAGCATAAGCAGACAGTATCCTCCTGAGGTTTGGTGTGCTGCACTAGAGCATAGGCTCCAGTGGCAAAGGAAATCACTTGAGGATGTGAAGTTACAATAGTTTGAACAAATTCCCTTTGCAGTTGTAGTGTAGCCACCTGGCTGACAGCTGCAGTCCCTTTCTTCACCTCGTGTTGGTGCTGAAGCTTTTTTCCCTCACGGAGTGCTTAGGGAGCTGTACCAAAGAGTAACCTTTCTTAAAATAAAAAGTACAAGCAAATCAAATGGTTTAGCTTCCTTAAAAGGCTGCTTCTGGGACAAACAGATGCCACCATGAGACAGGAGTGCATGAAGGGGTGAAAACAGGAGAGAAAAGATGATCCTGTGAGTTCTGTGACAGCAAGCTGTTCTCATGAAGACACGCTGCAGTTCCTTGAGCATGCACTTTTACAGACTTGGCTTGCAGGGGCCTATTCTCAGTTAGTCTTCAGGATGTCTCTAGGCTTTAGAAAAGAGGTTTTATTAATTCTCCTGAATATAGTTGTAAATTTGAATACGTAAAAGATTCAAGTTCAGTATTTTCAATAATAGATAGTCCTTAATTTCTTTTTGCAGGATAGCTTTTCAAGTTTATAGTTTCCTGGCTTTTAATTCTACTGTTATGAAAATTTTGAAAACCAGTGTAATATTTGGAGGTCTGATATTTTCATAATAAATTTGTAACAAATAATAAGAGAACTCTGAACCTTATAAATGTTAGCCAGCACTCAGATTTGTATTTTTATTTCTTTACAGGATCTCGAGTTTCATGGAGTAATGAGATTCTACTTTCAAGACAAAGCAGCTGGAAATTTTGCAACAAAATGTATCCGTGTCTCCAGTACTGCCACAACTCAAGATGTCATAGAAACTCTTGCAGAGAAGTTTCGACCAGACATGCGAATGTTGTCATCCCCTAAATACTCACTTTATGAAGTGCATGTCAGTGGAGGTTTGTATTTGTTCATAAAGTCCTTCCTGCATCCTCACCACCATTATATCTACTCCCAGCCAAAGTATCTTTATATTTGCCATCAGTTTCTGAACCACATGAGACTTGGGTTTTTTATTCTTAAATATGTTGCTATTAATTGTTTTTGGGGAGTGGTTTTCAAAACCTGATTATACATACTAGGCCTGCAGTTAATGTAAAATTTGATTATGATTTGTAACATGCTGTGATTGACTTCCTGTTAGTGTGTTGACATTTGTGAGAGAGTTGCTATTTTTAGGATTAGTAGGTAAAGACTAAATTTATAATGGCAGACTAGGATTGTTAAATTGACCAGTTGAGAGTACACCTTCTGTTCTTTGACATTGTGGGCCTGTGATGGTAATCTTGTAACTCATGTTCTTTTACTGCTGAACTGGGGGAAGTTCAGCTTAATGTTGTTTGAAGCCACTGTTTCTTAAACAGATCCTCTGATGTTACCTGTGGAGAACTTGGATATTTAAATAGTCTTTGGTACTGCTAAAATTTGTCTCTTTCAGATCAGAAGGTGATAGTGTGGGTGGTGGTGGTGGGGACAGATAAAAGAGAAACAATTTTTTGGTTGTGTTTTTTATTTTTGTTCTTAAGAAGTATACACAAGTGCTTGAACAACCTTAAATACTGCATTTGAACGACTGAAAATATTTTTTTTTTCTGCTTTAGATTTCTTTAAAAGTCTGTTAGTGCTGTACCTATAATCAAAATGAAATTGTTTTCTTTGCGGAACAAGTTCCTGATTTTTAAAAGATGATTGAGGCATACAAGGTCAATAGGAGTGTTTCTTACTGAACAAAATAACCACAAAGACATTGTTGTTTTCCTGGGCATGTGTACTGTCTCCTCCTTTTCAAAGGGAAAGTCAAATGGCAAGACTTGCTTAAGTTTTTTAACCACTCTGTCACTTGTTTTTCCATATACTTAAAATAGATGTAATACTCTAAATGAAATTTTGTCTTGGATCTGAATAATTTTGTGGGGGCTTTTGATTTGTTTTATAGTTTAAATTTTGTAATCTTGTTTATTTTTGTGCAGTCTTTTTAGGATAGTATTTTTGGGCTGCAACCAGGCTGTGGTCTACTTTAAAAAGTAAATTTAAAAGTAAATTTAAAACAAGAAAAATGAGTATTTACAAGGCCCAGGATGTTACAAAGTGCTAAGCATTTCAACTCTAAATCTGACTTACCCTCCAGAGTGGTAATGTTGTGTTCCAAGACTTAGTTCTGACAAAGGAGTTGTGTGACTACTTTATGGGGACATTTAGCTTATGTAGATAGATGGAACACTTGGGCTTTTTGCTGGAAAGGAGACATGCAATTAATTCTACATTCCCAAGCTTGCTTTCTGTCCCTGTACTTAAGAGGGAAACATCAACTGATGTGTTCTGTTAAGCAAACCTTTTGGTTTTATTGAAAGCTTAACTTACTTCAAACTATCTTTGCTCTTGAGATACCAAGTAATTGTTTCTGCTTTTCATTTTTTTGAAGAAGAAAGAAGATTAGATGTGGATGAGAAGCCTCTTGTTGTACAGTTAAACTGGAACAAAGATGATCGCGAGGGAAGATTTGTCCTCAAGAATGAAAATGATACACTTCCTCCAAAGGTGAGTCTCTACAGAGCATGCTAGTGCTAACAGCAGTTTTGAAATCTCTGGGGTTTGGTTATATAGGAAAACATAACTTTCACTTTTCCAATTCCTGAAAACAACTGCTGCTCATGACCTTCAATATCTGGAGCAAGTATTTTTAAATACTTGGAAGTGCATCTTTGCGACACAGCTCTTTTGTTATCTTTAGATGGCTGTGACCCATGTAGCTGTCTAGTACTGGAGCATGCCTAGAGAACTTAAAGCTTGCTTTGTTCTATTATGATGACTTGAAAAATACCTCAAATAGTATATGGTGCCGCATACCAGGAGGTAATCCTGTCTCTTGCAAAGCTTTTAATAGGGAGTGCCAGGGGGTGTAAAGAGCTAAAAATTATTACCTCCTTAGGTAACATTCTCTTTCTTGAAAAAAATGATGGAAGACTTTTTCCTTTTGTGCAGGGTTTTTTGATTTGGATTGGTTTTGCTTCTTTGGTTTTTGATTATTTTTTTCTCTTACAATTGCAAAATGAATGAGCTGCCAACATCAGCTGTACAAAAATTTGCTTTAATATTAGCAATTTAAACATTAAATTAGATTAGACTTTGGTTCCTGAAGTCATATAATTATATATATTATATGTAGCTTGTTTGCCTATAGCTATGGAAAACATGCTATTCAGTGTGGGCTATCTTAAGGCGAGTTTTTGATCTTGTGCTGAGCACTAAATTTCCTTTGCTTTTGGAGCTAGAGCTTGTTAATTTTAGAAGTGCTTTGGGTATAGGGATGTGAGCCTGTACTGGGCATTTGACTCCAGGATACATCCATGTTACAGGGCGGAAGGGAAAGTTAATGATGCCTTGCACTACATGTACCAACCCTGCTATTCCTATTAATTGAATTAAGTGATTTGCAATCTTCCTTCTCTATGTTCTTTGCTTCCTGATAGAAATGAGAAAATCTGCATCTTCTTTCTCTCATGCTCTGTAATCTTTACAGAAGGCAAATGAGCCTAGGATTATAGGTATCATGTGTATGCAAGGAGCAGGAATTGAAGATGATGATGCTGGAATGACAACTTGAAAAAATATACCACTGGGGAAAAGTCTTCTGTAATGTTTTTCCTTCTGCAGTTTATCCTTATCTGGTGCTCCAACACAGTTGCCTTGAAAGCAGATTAAGCACAGCACTGTTACAGAGTATTTTTACTCAGAAGCAAAAATTTCTTTTGCAGCTTCAGTTAATCTTTTGAGGCCAAGTAGATAGCAGGCATTATTTATGTAAAAATCTGCAGTTCATTCACTTGGTTGGGTACAATTAGTTCGTACCTTCTTGGGAATGTGACATTATATTTGCCTTCTCTGTGTTTCCCTTGAGAGCATTATTCCCATCGCTGTGTAATGGAGTGTTGGCTTTGGGTCAGTGATACTGTGTCTTAAACAGGTTCATCTGCAAAGTTAAAATCAATGCTAACTTTTCTTTGGATTGAAATTGATGGAAGCTGTTTTAAACTCATTTATTTCAGAAAGCTCAGAGTAATGGGCCTGAAAAACAAGAAAAAGAGGGAGTAATTCAGAATTTCAAGCGAACTCTCTCAAAAAAAGAAAAAAAGGAAAAAAAGAGGCGTGAAAAAGAGGCATTGCGACAAGCGTCAGATAAAGATGACAGACTTCTTCATGGGGATGATATGTAAGTGGCTTTAACTTATTTTTTAAAACTTAAATCATAGTTGTTTTTAAGTGCATTTGCTAAAGAAAGTGTGACATGCAAACACATGCTAACTCAGCTTTCCCATGCTCTGCAGTATTGGAAATCATAATAAAGTTAGTAAAGTAAATCATAATAAAGTTAGTTATGTAAAGTTTCTTTAATGTCTTTCCTCCTGTCCCTGTGTTTAAGAGGTAGAAGACTTCTTGTTTTCTTTAAAAACTAGCAGCTAGTAGTCCTTAAATTTATATCAGGTGAGCATGGGTATATGAACAGCAGTAACTATGTAGTAAAAGTAGCAAAAGTGAAATTCGTGTAGAAACCATCTTACAATAACTTAAATGAGCTCCTGTCTATGAATCCTGTTGCTTTTTTATCCTATGTGAAATAATAAAGATGTTTCTCTTTTAAGCTCTTAATGACATTCTTTTTATTTAAACTAACTTGGCAGTGAGAATTTTCGCCTTGCAGCTGAGGTTTACAAAGATATGCCTGAGACTAGCTTCACTCGCACAATATCCAATCCTGAGGTGGTTATGAAACGGCGACGACAGCAAAAACTAGAGAAGAGAATGCAGGAGTTTCGCAGTTCTGATGGCAGGCCAGACTCAGGTAGTTGAAGTTCTTCTGCTCAAGTTATAAACATTTTACTAAGAGAATATTCTTAAGGCCAGCAACTCCTGTAAATTTGACTTTGGCTTTCTCCACGTTTTTTGCACATGGCTAGTTTATCTGGTGTGTAACTGAACAAAGGGTTTGTGAAGGTAGGATTCCACAGGGGGATGTTCCATTGTGAGTACAAGTCAAAGCTTTCAGTGGTGGGCAGATTGAGAGAGAGTGTGCTCATTGAACTTGCTAACAGTAGTGCTAAACTGGGAAAAAGGAAGGATGGACTTAACCTGGCAATCTGAGGAGGTTGGCTGAGATAACTGACATTCCTTGTACTAAGAATGAGCTGAATGACCTGATGGAAAATTCAATCAGTAGTGTAAATAAAGGATGTAAAGGACTGATTGTTCTGCCTAAAGGATTCTGGTAGATCTTGTGAATAATAGTGATTAAGTATTTCTCATTCATGCAATGGGGATATGACAATAATTGTATATACACCATTAGAAAACAACAAGTGAAGCTATGTTAGAACTGCTAAAATCTGAAATTATTTTCTGTTCATGGAAGAGGAGTGAAGAAAGAGTTAGAGGTGTAGAGAGCATTGTCCTGAAGGAAATCTTAAATGGGCGTGTTAAAGAAAGGGGAGGTCAGCACAGACTTCCTGACAAGATGGTAAAGGTCTGTTCATCAACCAGTCATTGACCTTATTTCATTTTAACTTCATGCAATACTAAGCATGGTGAAAAACATTAGGAAAACACTTCATTAGATAAATTACAGAAATATCACTGGAGATTTTTACCAGTGGAGAGATAAATCTATTTTGGGGATATTACATAATTTTTCTTTTATTAGTAGAATAATGAAGTTATTTCTGAAAGGGTTTGTTCTTATATTCTGTTAGAAACATAATGAATTACTTCATGTCTGTCATTTTATTCTGTGGTTGCATTGTTAATTCCATTTGGTTTCCAAGGTGGGACGCTGAGAATTTATGCAGACAGTTTAAAACCAAATATACCGTACAAGACAATCCTGCTGTCCACTACAGATACTGCAGACTTTGCAGTTATTGAAGCGCTGGAAAAATATGGCCTGGAAAAAGAAAATCCCAAGGATTATTGTATTGCTCGTGTAAGTTTCTAAAACACAATTTCTCACATTTCAAGTTTGATTGTTTTTTTTTTCTTGCAGTAACTTCCAAGCTAAATAGAATGACTCAGATAGTTCTGTGACTAAATTCCCCCCCCAATATCTAACAGCCTCAGGAATTGTGAAGTGACATATCAGATTTTTTGTTTGTAAAACTTTAATCTTCCACTTGTTTTGCTTGCTGTACAGGAAAACATTAGTACTGAAAATGACATATTTCTTCATTGGGCATTTTTATGGGTTTTATACCACTACATGTGCTGGTGATTCACAGAGGTATAAGCTAATAGTTCATCCTGTGGATACCTAAATCTGTGCACAAAACTATTTCCCTGAACTAAGAGTGTCCTCTCTGAAGGGGAAGTGCTGAGGTTGTAAAAGGTGTATGTTGTGTGCTGTTTCCTTAAACCTTGCAGTGGGAGCTGACCCTCACTACAAATCAGAAAAGATTAAAGGGACGCTCTTAATTTCAGAATTTAATTATTTTAGGAATTCTAAACGAATTGCGTAGAATTGTTATTTCTTAGAGATATGGCTTTAATCAAAAAGTCCCATGGGTAGTACTGATTAAAGATTACAAACTTCTGACCATGTTGTCCTCTCAGGGAGAACAGCGAGGCTTGAAAACAATATTTTTTGAGTTCAGTCTTTGATTACATTTTTGGCTATGACGTGTCTAATAAACGTGCATTTTTGCTCCTTAAAATGTTGGAAAAATGGGAAAAAAGTTTTGTTTCTTACAATACTATGGTGGTTTGGGAGAATCATGGGCTACAGCAGAGACACTGAGACTAAATTTGGAAGATAGTTTTACTTCATTCTGCTTAGTTCAGACTTATGATGCCTGAACTAAAAAATTAAAAAATCTTTGAGTATTAGGGAATTTATTGGACTAATTGCACCTTTACCCAGGAAACTATTGAAAGTTATTCTTTTTGTAATGGTGGTGTTCCCCCTTAGATCCTCTTTTCTGATCTTGTGTGGGGATGTTTAATGTAGAAAATAGTCTAGGGAACCTTGCTTTGATCTTGGCAAAGGTTAATGAAGTCATTGCTGCAAAAAACGTGTTTTTTATATTAGTTTTTTGGGAAGTACTTCTGGAAAATATTTTGTGTTTCCTAAGTAGCACATCTTCATACAGTGTGTCTGAACTGATGTCAGTTGTGTGCTTATGTTTACATTTGACATACAAGAATGGTCTGCCCTGACCAATAGCAGATCTGTTTCAATAACTCTTACATATAGGAGACCTTATTTGCTCACAGTAAGTTTTTGTAGCTGGCTAAAATCTGCTTGGCCATCCTCTGCTGATACAATGCTTGGCTTTTAATATGTTAATTCTTCTTTTATTCATCAAGTTGAGTATTTTAAATCTAGATTTTAAAATCTACTTTTTTCCTGATGTTTTATAAAGCTGCTTTCCTTGCTTGAAACATGAAAATACCCAAGAATTAGCCTGATGTGTCTTTAATGTTGTCTTTTTTGGAAACTCAGAAATGCACCACTAAATTTATCCAATGGCACTCCCTTTATACTGAAGTCTCACAGCTGTTCTCTGTCCCTGGTTTGGCTTTTGCCCCTGTTCTTCTGGCGCTTTATGGTGCTCTGTGTTAGACAGGTCCTGCACATGTTCTTATTCTTTACATTTTGCTAAGTTCAGCTGTTATCAGTGGAACATACAAGTTCAGTTTCTTATTGGTTGGGGTTTTGAAACATTTTGTCGTCTTTGAGTGCCAGGTACAGTGTCTTCTCTGAAGATTTAAGCAGTTGGCATTTACTTAATTATTAAGATGAATTTTAAGTTACAGGACAAGACCATTATAAGGCTGTATAAGTACCTGTAATAAAGATCACTCCTGAAGTTTTAGTTGAAAGATAAACATTGTAAGACTTTTTCATAACATTTTTGACAACTTTTATTGTAAATGGCATTTTCCTTTTGGTTGTCTGCTTTCCTACATTGGTTTGCAGTGTATCAGGCTGTACCTTTTTTCCTGGTTCTAAAGTGCTTTTTTGTATAAGCAAGTAGACACCAGTTTGTTCCAGTGTGTGTGTTTTGTTTGTTTCAGTTTGCTTGGTTTGAGTTTCCCTGAGTAATGTGGGGTTCACTGCACTTCTCTGAAGATGTCAAATTAATTAGACAGTCTTCCAAGCTACCTGTGCATATTCACTCGGGGCATTAGACTCCAGGCATGCAGCAAACCAGTTAACTCTTGAAAGCAGAATCTTGATTAGACTTTTGTTTTTAGCATGCACTTATTTTTTTACTTGAGGGTAAGGCATAAATAACTTCTTGTAATGTCAAGCAAAAATATGCATTTAATGGTGAGTAGTTTTGTTGGGTTTTTTTAAGAAGTAGTCATTACAGACATGAGACAGTAAGTATTTTAGCAAGATCCATTGGGGGATTTTGTAGGTTTTTTTGTAGTGTTGTTGCTGTTGTTTTCCTAGGTTTTCTTTTTTTTGGAGTTTGTTTTTTGGTTTGTTTTAGTAGGGGCATGCACAGAGCCTGCATTCCTAGCTTGTAAGGAAAACTGTAGATTAATCATGATAAGCAGATATACTCAAATATACTACAGATATGAGGGTTTTTACTTAAACATAAAAATTACAGAAGAGCTTATTGAAGACCTGTTGCAGCATGGAGTGTTCTCATGTGAGACTTTTTTTAAGGATGGATCTGATAATTTGATCTTTAGTTATCACAGGAGGCTTAATACTCAAATACATGCCTTCTCTTACTTGTTTATTCCAATGAATGTTATGAAAGTCTGAAGTTGCTGTGGTCTTCATTTAAATTTCTTAGCTTGTATTTTCTGCATGTTTCACTGCATTTGGTTTTTCTTTGGTTTCCTTCCCAGTCCAGTATTGGCCAGGTCCTGGTATTGCATGTATTTCGTGCTTTGTAACTAGCTACCTTCTGTCTCAAGGGCTTTGGAATTTTAAGATTGTTGCTTCTTGAACATAGCTTGAAACGCAGTGTTACCCTAATTATCCTGTATGTGTAATTGTTTTTAAAATCTGAGATGCGAAATAGAGCAGTTTAGCAGGATAAGGTTTGAGTGTAGATGTGTTTCTGTTTCCCTCTGGTTTATACATTTTAATGTTTTCCTTCTTTTATAATACCTTGTCTATTTGAAAATCTAATTAAAGATAATTTAATTACTCCTATGTTTAGCCATGTTTTGCATAGAAAATGGTTTAGGGATTGCATACTTTTAATCTTAAATGTAGTTGTTTCCTGCCTGGAAGAAGATGAAAGGATGTTTGAGGTAGATCTGTGAGAACTTGGTTAACACAGAAATGGGTGTGGAAAGGAGGGAACAAATGAGAGTGCAAAGTCTCTAGAGGGCTGCAGTGTAGTAGGATGCTGTAGCCAATGGTTACATCACTTCAGAAGGTCTTACCTTGGTCATAGTTCAGAGATGGAAATAATTTGGAGTAGTTTGTTTAAAATAGAACTGTCTATGAATTTAAATAACATTATTAGGATTGCAAGTGTGGGAGTACAACATATTTTATTTTATTTTTTGATTCAGCTTTGAAAGATCTGTCTTTAATAACTGTAATACTGCCTGTCATTGTTACTTTTTCTTGATCTCTGTGGGGAGCAGTAATGCATGAAATTACAGGCTGTGTCTCCTCTAAGATCAGATTTCATGAATCAAAATTTCCCCCTTCCTCTGCCTTGTAAGGATATAGCTGTAAAGGTAGCAACAGTCTGCAGTTCTGTTCCAAAAGTATTCTTGGTTTTGTTTCGTCCTTAGAGCTAGGCAGCATGAGGGCAGTTGTGTGAAATGCTCCAGTTGTGCCCTTAGTCCCTTGTGTAGAACAGGTAAATTTTGGGTAAGACAAGGATGCAGCAGGTGTAACATAGTCTTTGCTGTGTCTTTTGTAAAGATACATACATGTTACATACAACAGAATGGCATTAGCAAAATGAAATGCTGATTCCAGTGTGTGAAATAATAATGGAGAGTTCAGTTTTGTTTTTTGACTATCATCTCCACAGATTTTTTTTTTCTCTTAGCTGATGAGAAATTGAAATAACTTTCTTACTGAAAGAAGATCTTGCATACTTTAGGTGTAACTTGCTGTTCTTTGCTTTTTAGACTTACTTGGTGTTCTAGGAAGTGCGATTTAACTGTAGCAAGAGGCGAGAGAGGAGTGTTAGAAAATCTTGGAAACAAAATACATTCCAAGTTACTGGATTATTCTTTGGCCTTATCTCTTGTTATAAATAACACATGCAAAAAAGTTATCAGAGAATATACCCTTGAATGTTCTAATTGTCCACTAACAGCTCTGAAAACTGATAATTCTTTTTTAGGTCATGCTGCCGCCTGGTGCTCAGCACTCCGATGATAAAGGTGCTAAAGAAACTATTCTTGATGATGATGAGTGTCCACTGCAGATATTCAGGGAGTGGCCTAGTGATAAAGGTATGTCCAAAAACCTTTAAGATATTTTTGTGCCTTGGATTGTAATCCATGTTGTGGAGCCCCTGTAAAGGAAGAAATCCTAACAGATATTTTGTGTGTTTGGGTGTGTTTTGGTTTTAGACACTTAAAATACTAGGGAGTATTAGCATTATTTACTGTTTCATTATGCACTGTTTGTATTATTACACCATTAGGTGGTAGAAAGGTTTTGCATTTTGTCCTAAATTTTTTTAATTATTCACTACACTGAAGTATGCTTTTAATCTGTATGTAGTGATTTTTAAGTTAAAACTATTTTAAAGAAGTGACAGGAATTTAGTAAGCTGAAAGTAGTTCTATGGGACACTTGCAGATTAATAGATGTTGGTTATGTGCTTATGCAGTGGTAGTGTGACTCAAAGGATGATAAATACTGTGTTTTAGGAATACTGGTGTTTCAGTTGAAAAGGCGGCCTCCTGATTATGTCCCAAAGAAAACCAGGAAGATCGCTGATGGAAAGCCATTGAAGGGGAAGGAAAGAGTTGACGGGTCTGGCTATGGCTCTTGCCTTCCTCCTGAGAAACTACCATACCTGGTAGAATTAAGCCCAGGTAAGAATTCTGGCTATCTAATAAGCTAAATTACATTATTATGTATTGATTTGGATTTTTCAAAACTAAGACATTCTTTGTAAGCATAAGGAACTCTGTGTGGCAGGAAGTCTGTGCCACATGAGTTGTTCTTCTGATGTCAGATTCTGAATTGGAGGTTACAGTTCTAAAGGTAGAGGTGCATGTTGCTGTAATATCAAAATCTTAGCAGCAAATGTTTGGAGTGAAAAAAGGGAGAAATTATTTACTAAGCTTATCTGATTTTGTTTACATTCACAAGTATATTGTAGCATAGGTGGCATTTGACGGTGCTATACGTGGAAAATCACATTTTTTAACAGGACAAGAACATGAAGTTGTAAATCAAACTTAGATGTGAAACATTTTTCAGCCTATATAGAACTTTCTAATCACTACCAAGCTGACTTTTATTTTGGCATAATTGGAACTTGCTGGGCTTTGTGGTAATTTGCAATTAATTTTTTGATCTAGGAACAGCTGGGGTGATTGTGTATACACAACTACTGATAAAACATACATGATTTATGCTCTTAATTTCTGTCATCCTCATGTTTATAGATTTGGATATGGACTTTTATTTTTGGTGATGGAGTTATACAGCTCTTTTTCCTATTAAGTGTAACCTGAGTACACTCAGATATTCAAGTAAATGTTACAGTTTGAAGTCTGGCTGTGTACCTTTTGGGAAGCAAGGTTGGAAATTGGTGGTGAAACCTTTGCTGGGTCAGAACTGCAAAAAAACAGGTTAAGTTTATGGTCAAATAGTGTGGGAATTTATTTTGGTTTGTTTTAAATCCAGATGAAATTATCAGTACACAGAGTATATGAAACGTACTGTCATGTTCTGCAGATTGAGGTTTGGTTTCCATATTAATATTTGGAGTTCTTTTAATAGTACTGTTGATTTCTTTTCTTGTTCTCTTACTCTGTGGGATTTGTTGCTTTATCATTAAAATGTTGTTCTCAGGCAGTGGCTCGAGATGCCCATTAACAGAGAGAGTAAAGCCAGTCTGCAGTGCCGCAGGTGTCAGTGCTGCGTGCTGAGCCTCACACATTGCTTGTGGGACTGACCGGTTGTTCTTTTTCTAACAGCTTGTTATCACTTCTCTAAACAATAAGGATTGTTTCATTCAGTAGCTTTGTAGTACTGATGTCTTTATATTCTGCACAGTTTCTAAAATTGAAAGAGTTTAATGAACTTCATCCTTATAAATTGAATAGGTGTTGTCTGGCTACAGTTTCACCCTTTCCTGTCTTTTCTTTTCTTGCCCTCCTGCGCATGTTCTGCATGGTATCTGTCCTGCTGATGCTGCCTTCACCTGGGTCCTCTGCATGTGTTTCTAACCCCAGGGAGAAGGAATCACTTTGCCTGCTACAACTATCACACTTACGAAGGTAACGCTCTATTTGATAATCTTCTCTCATTAGCCACTAAAACCTTCTCTGACTATAAATCTTGAGTTTCTTTATGACAAATGAAGGACTGTCTTATTTGTCTTAAGGGTTTTTTCCAAGGGATTGCTTCTGTAATGTAGTTATCTATTTTGTTAGTTACCATTTAATTATTTTAATTGTTTGTTAGTTGCCATTTAATTATTTGAATTATTTGATTGGTGAACAAACATCAACTATAGGTCGTGAATATGTTGTTTTCCAAAGAGTTCAACCTTCCAGCTACAGTTAACAGCTAAATTTCAGAGGGTGGTTTACAAGCAGTGTTGTAGTAGAACTAAAAGTTCTTTGATCTATCTGCTTGCAGAAATCATAGTTATTAGGTAAATGGCATGGAACTTAGCTGTCCTTTTCAGTATTTGACTGTGTTGATACAGTAGATGAAGTCTGTGGTGATTTTTATGGGAAATGGTGCTTTGACCCCTGGCAAAATTACTTCTCTTTCTAATCTCTGTGTTCCATAGCATCCTTTGGTGTTTCTGCTGCCTGGTTTGTCTGACATTAATGGTGTATATCAAAGATTTAGCACTTCAGACAGTAGAGGCTTGTTCATTTCTTGTAGTTCTCAAAATTGATAGCCCAATGTACAAATCATTATGGATCTTCAGTTCTCCTTAGAGTAATGTGCAGAGGTGTTCTGGTTTGACCAATTAAACAAGAATACAAAGCCATTCTCTTTTCATTGTGAAATGTCTGCCAAAATATTTTTTTATTTTATTACTTTTTTCCCCTGTTTCCTCAGTTTATTTTCTAGACTGCTGTAGAAGAACTGCTTGTGGTTGTCAGCGCTGCTCACCCTTTCCTTTATGGTTGTGGAGTGCAGTACTGGGGTTTAAAGAACTGTGTTCAAACTTGTGTCCAGTGCTCCATTATGTGAATTGAATTCAGACTTCCATTTTGTTAACATTGTTATTCCGGAGAGCAGAAAGGTTTCATAGAGTGTGCTGAACTAAAAATCATGGATAAGCTCTGCAGGAGCACATGACCATTAACTAGGAAGATTGAAATTTGGTTGCATGTCACTGGAGGAAAAAAAAAAAAGATAGCTTTTTAAATTTTTATCTCAGTGGACTTCATACTCTCGAGTCAGACTGTGTCTTTGGAAAAAAAAACACTTTATAATACTTTTATTTATTATAGAAATAACTCCAGTAGAAATGTCCTCCTGTCAAAACAGAGGCTGTTTATATTTCTGCAGAAGAACCTAGCAGACTCACTTTCACACCCTGTGCAATTGCACAAATTCATGAAGTTTGCTAGGGAAGTATGTCCAGCTTTTCCACTTCTCCACAGCTGCTGATGTTGCTGTTTGTACCACTGTTTCATTGACTGAAGATTACATTCTGTATGGTAGAGGATGCACTTCAGTAGCTTGTGGCTGCACATGCGGCAGCCAGCAATTGTCTCTGTATCCAAGTCACATGAATGAAACAGTAAACTGAGATGAATCTGATAGTGATAGAAATAAACTGAGTAGACTGAAATGACATTCAGCAGCACTTTGAATAGCTGATTCTGTCTGTCCTATCTGTGAATATGGCTTTTGATGAGTTCAGGAATGTTAATAACTTCAGTTGTACAATCATAATATTTAAAGGCTGAGAAAAATAGCAAACCCTCGTATTTTCAGATGTGAGCCTCAGATTCTGCAAACCTGAAATTAAAATTACAAAGCATACATAAAAAATAAAAAGGCAACCCCATAAGGCTTTTTTCCTTGCTTCATCACAAAAAAGAGCATCTTTGAGTTGTAGAACAAATAGCCGTGGGAGATATGGAGGACATGGAGGTATAGCAACTTGGACAGAAGAATTGCAGAAGGTTGGAGAAGTGGAAAGCCTTGACCAGGGGGCTTTCCTGGCTAAGCTTCTTTCTGAGAACAGAACTGTAGTTTGTGTAATACTTTGCACATGAGTTTGTTGTCTGTTACAATAAAAAAAAGTTTACTATTGGCTCTTTCTGCTGGAAGTGCATATCTTGCCTGAAATTTGAGAGTGGAATTATTTCCTGAGTTCAACATGGTGTTTCAGATCTGCCCAACCATCTGCTAAGCTTATTAATGTTTAAACCTTTAGTAGTTAGGAACTAGTAGAGGAAATACGCTTTAAAAGTGTAGACTTAAACTAATTTTATCTCAATAGGTAAAGTCCATTGTGTGACCATTTTTCTTCAACTTTGGGCTTACTTGTTTTCTGTGAGCTGATCGTCATCATTTGCTTTGGTCTGTGCTAAGTCATTACTATTTCCCAGCATTGTTTCAAGCACTGGACCAGTGAAATCAATTGAAGTTATAATTTTCAAAGTGGTGTAGGATTCACCTTTTGGTGAAGTAACAAATTTAAAATATATATCCATGAATAGTGCCTTGTCTTGTTGTTTTCTTTTTTTTTTTAATTGTTTAAAAAATACGTGTTTGTGTTCTAAACCACTGACTTGATGTCCTTACAGTGATTATTCACTTTTGTTCACTGCAGGCTTTTTTTGTAACATTACTATTTAAAGTGTTTTTGACTTTGTGACTCTTAAGTGCATATATCAAGTGATGAAATCTGTTTGTAGTGCATCAATTTCTAAGATCGCCCTTTGTGGACTCTTGTGGCCTGGAGAGTAGGGAGTAGGGCCTTCACCATAGGTATAGCAGAATATCTATCCTGCTGCAGTGAGTTATAAGGGATACACTCCAAATACCGTTTAGGTGAGGTTCCAGCTGTTGGAAAACAGGAAATACACTTTACACTATAGTACAACACAACTATCCTTCCCTCATGCGTCCCTCCCCTAGAACAAAAAGGCCTTTCGTCGCTCTTAGGAATTGTTGTAATTATCTTCAAGATTAAGATACCTTTTACTGTAGAAATTGGCTTTTAATGCTGATGGAGTACAACAAATAACCCAAATAACTCTGATTAATTCCTTAAAATTTTCTCCTTTTTGTGGAGGAAATATTGCATTTGCATTTAGTGCTGTGGTTTTAATACAGGGTGTTCTGGGAGTTTACAACTAGATTTATAGAGCTTCTGTTTATATTCTTTCACATAAAAATTTGAAGATAACTAGTAGCCTACTGCAGACAGTATCAATATATGTGCCATGGCTTTAATAATATTCTCTATTGCTTTTTTGGAAATGACTTAAAATCATTGTTCATTTCCACAGATAAGACATTCTTTGTCTTGCAGCCTGTCTTTTACTTTGCTTTGGAGAAGAGATTGGAGAGTAGTTAGAGATGACAGTATTATATCAGTTTCTGCTCATATTTAAAGTTGTACGGTTGGTTTTCTGGGAAGTGGAGAGGATTTATATGTATGACAAAACCCATTTGTGATAGCCTGTGAAGGCACCAGCTATATTGTGCACACTTTGTATGTCCAGCATTTTTCTGAGGGGAGTAGAAAGTTGGACTTTATTTTTTACCTAATTTTCTGTGAGATGAAAAGATAAGTCAATGGAACTATAAAGACAAGGCCAGAAGTTCTAAAGTCCTGTATATTAAGACTAAATACCATAGGTAAACATTTTGTAGGATTGTCTTTTAATATTGCTCTAGTTCAGTATCTGATGAATTAGAAACAGTTTGGTATGTGGATCACTCGGCAGCAGATATTGCTCATAACGTGCACTTTAGTAAGATCAGTAGATACTATTAATGTGGGATCTGGAGGTGTTTTATTTTCTTTATCTTCTAAACCCATACTGGTATACCCATATAAAATCTTAGAGATTTACAAAAACTGTTGCATTGCTTAAAGTACTAAGGAAATAGAAAAGGTTTTTCACAGTATGTTCAGAATAGTAGTTCTTGATTACTTTATTCTTTGCATTTGTAGTGAACAGCTGCTCCAAGTAGGCTTTCTCTACTTTCAGGGTTCTTACATTATGAGGAACAACCAAGGTCCCCACAATCTTGAAAGAATGTCACTTGGGTTTTCTTTTTTTGTAAACATTGCTATTCTGACTAAGTTGCAGTAAATGTGGAGATACTGTGTGAATATTTGAACTTTATTAACTTACAAATTAATATTTGTCACTTGCTGTACAGATGGTTCTGACTCCAGAGATAAGCCAAAGCTCTATCGCCTACAATTAAGTGTCACTGAAGTTGGAACTGAAAAATTTGATGACAATTCGATTCAGGTATGGAAAAAGGCAAGCTCACATTACAGTACTGATCTGGTCTCTGCTGTGTTATATGGCATTGTGGAGTCTTAATAAAATATGCTGTAAATATGCTTCAAAGTTTGAAGGGTAAAATATTGCTGAAATTTTGTATTAATGGTAATAATTATCTGTTTTAATTTAGTAGCACTCTTGATTTAAGAGAAGGGTTTTATTATTTTAAGTCAAATTTATATTTTTTAAGGGGTTTTCTTTTTTGTAACTGGATCAAAAAGTGCATATCAGTACTGCTTAATGGCTTTCAAGTGCTAGTCTCAATCCCATTGAGGTAGGATTTTTTAAGAGTATAAAACAAGCATATTTGTATGAAGTTCATGCCAGGGAGTTCCTTCCAGTAGCCTGGGTCCATGTCAGTGCATTTAGTTGATTTATAATTAATTGCACTATGAGATTGCATATAAAACAACAAGTGGAAGAAAACAGTATATGACCAAAACAGTGAAAAGTTTTTCATTAAGGGATGTCTGCTGCACATGTTAGTTAAATATGTTTTATTATTCTTGTTGCATTGAAAAATGAAGTGAAACTCACTGATTTCAGTACCACTCATCTCTGTAAATTCGTAATCAAATTTAAATAACCAGTCTGTAAATAGGTGTAGCTACATCTTAGTCTTTGGTTTTTTATTTCTGCTGCAGTATAATTAAATTTATTCTATGTTAATTAATTTTATTCCCAGTTATTTGGTCCAGGAATTCAGCCTCATCACTGTGACCTCACTAATATGGATGGTGTTGTTACTGTAACCCCAAGAAGCATTGATGCTGAAACCTATGTGGAAGGTCAGCGTATTTCAGAAACCACCATGCTGCAAAGTGGAATGAAGGTTCAGTTTGGGTCTTCCCATGTATTTAAGTTTGTGGATCCTACTCAGGACCATATTATTTCCAAAAGATCTACTGATGCAAGTCTTATGGTCAAAGGTCCAAGACACAAAACTGGGTGAGTAAAATTTATTTTCTTCCTATTGAGGTTAGAATGAGAGCCTTGGGAAAAAATGCATAATGAAAGCATTATAAATGGCCAGGGACTAGTGTGTGAACTCATTTAAGTGTTAAGTATATAATTTTAATACTTGAGCTCCACCTTGTGTTTTTATGTAGGATTAGCAAGTGTCTTTTTCATTATGAAGTATTCAAACAAGTTTTCCTCATGCTCACTTCTGTCTGAAAAACACTATAATGCCTTTTTTTCATATTTCATAGTTCATCCAAGCTCCAGGAAAAGTCAAGAAGTTGCTGAATGTTTTCAGAGAGTCTGGTTTTTGTTTTTTATCAGATAATAACTTTCAAAATTCCTCTAAAAGGATTTGGAAGTGAAGTAATCATGAAATGAGGCTGTTAAGATAGGGAACTATATGTCTCAAAATAACAACCACTTTTTGTAGTGGTTTCTGTGTTGCAAGGACTGACAGTCCAGAAGTCTACCCTGCTGTTTCTCATTCATATTTTTGATAGGTGCATAGTAAAAATACTGATCATGGATATTGTGACTCATAGGGGTTCAGATGTTTTGTTCAATGTCTATAGAAATACTCAGAAGAAACAATCTTAAAATCAGTTTGTATAGCAAGGGAAAAAGCAACATCCTATTTTCCATCTTCTCTGAGTCCAGCTGAGGCTACTGTTGTTAATATACACATTATTGTATAATGTTGTTCAGAAAAGTAACAAATTGGCTTGGGGATGAATGAAAGATACCTAGGAAAAGAAGCTTATCTGCTGAATTAATATAGATGTATGCTTTAAGTATTTTTATTTTTTCTCCACTGTGTTTTCTTATGGAAGGACACTGTGCTTTTTTTAGACCCTGTCTGCAGGAAGACCTCCAGCCATGTGGCTGTCGTGTAATATTCTTGCTTAAATCTTGAGTTCATCCTGCATTTAGCCTGCAGATCAATAGATAAGTGCTCTTGCAGATTTACAGTCAACTGGAAAGCATTGTATTACTGCAGAGCTTTATCTGGACAATAAAATCTATGGCAAAGGGCTGTTGCAGCTTGAACAATCAAAATTTTTTTTAAATCTTTAGAATAAGGAGATAGTAATATGCATTACTATGATTTATGAGTTATTTACATTATGTGGTATATTTAATACTAAGGACCTGAGTAAAAAATTGTAGCTAGTCTGTTGTAGTGAATGCAATGTGTATTTTTATTTTCTCACTTGAATGGGAAGATTAGCTATGAATCTTGTTTCTCACTTGACTGGGATCATTAGCTATGAATCTGGTTTTGCAAATGAAATTGTCTGTATAAATATTTTTAGGTTTTATTGATATGAAGAAGTAATAGAGTATTTTAAAAAGTTAATATTAACTGGTCTCATGGTATAATCCTTGAATTGTAATTTTAATTACTCTGTTCCTTGTTTATTAAATGTTGAACAGTATAATCTCTAAAACATACTGGAAATGTTATCTTGCTTGTAGAACTGTCCAGGAAACCACATTTGATCTGGAGGGAGATATTCACAGTGGAACAGCATTACCAGTAAGCAAGGTATTGTATTATGGCTAAGCTAGCAATAAATAACAGCATGTGTAAGTTAAATCAAAATTACAACAGCAGTACTATTTAGGGAAGTGTGGCCAATTCATCAGTCTCCCCAGCTGGTTTTCCTTGTGGATGGGCTCAGACATTATATGCATTGTTATTTTAGTTTTGGTTTATTTTTTTCCCCAAAACCTTTTGTTTACATTTGTATTGGCATTGGGGATGCATCTCATGTCAAGGGTAGTAACATTTTTTAGAAAGAGAAACTCTCCAAAGATGAAGTCATTTCTTCTCAAACTGACTTCTGGAAAGCAGATTACATGCAGGTAGAGATTCTTGTTAGAACTGGTACATTGTTACCTTGTGTGTGTAGCATATGGCTGTTGTCATTTGTGATGGGGTAAATAAATGTTTTATATAAAATGTGAAAGGGTGTTCAATTTTAATTTAACTAGGCTTTTAAAATTTAATGGATGTGACTTTAGACTTCAATAGAGCTCCTGTACACACATTGACTAAACAAACTGTCTCTGCAGTCATAATTATAAACATTTTATGAGGTGATAATCTCTTCATGCTTTCTTTCTGCACTTTCTGTTAATAGATTTTGTGTCAGAATTGCATTTTCCAAGAGCAAACAAAGAGTAAATGACACAATGGTTAATGCCTTACTTTCTATGATCACATGCCTCAGGTGAAATGAGAGAATGAATTATTTCAGCAGTATGAAATGGAGTAATCTTCCCAGAACTGCATTCCCTTTTATGTTTTATTTCTGCTATTACACAACTGAAATACTTGTAACTATTTAGTGACATTAGTGTAGCAGTGTAGGTATTAATAACTCTCATAGCTTTTGAATGTATTTTTAGTTTTATTTGTTTTTTTACCACAGTCTTTTGATTCAGTTTCTCTACTTTCTTTGTACTGTCGGGTAGTGCTTTTATCTTATAAGTGTTCTTCACCTACTTCTGACAGGAATTTTAGTGATATTTTAAAAGGAAGAACAGAAACTTTGTAAATTAATAAAATGTCCTAAAATTTCTCAGAATAAGAGTTTATGGCTTTATTATAGAGTTTATTTCATATCCTATTCACAGTCATTAGAAAAATACTTCTAGTGGATTTAGGGATTAATGGGAAAATTTAGTTTCTTTTTCAGTTGTGCTGTTGGAGACTGTGTACATCATCTTGTTAAAGCGCTGATGAGTCACTCATTCTCTAACATTTGCTCTCTTCTAAGTTTGCTTTTCTCTTTGGAAAAGGGCTGACAGTAAGTTTAATGAAAGTTCTCTGAGACGTGGTGGTGAAAAGTGATTTAGTTCAATCTCTTGCTTTGAGATGCACTTGTTGGCAGGTTTGCCTATGTTGAAGCAAATTATTTAGTCCTAGAGATTTCTTAAGAAATGTTGAAACACTTTCTATTTTACTGATGTCTTGTTTTCTACTCTTCATGCTGAAAAAATTTGCTATTTATTTTGCTGTTAAAGCAGCATATTTGTCCCATTCCTGATAGGGTTTGATTGAATTAGAAATCGTAAATTAAAAGCTTCCTATTAAGGAACATGAGACACCAAAAGAAAACAAATCAAATGTTATATAAAAACATAACAGTTTGAATTGCCCCTTCTTGTCTTGGAAATGTACTGCCTGCCAGATCAGACTTTCCTGAAGATCAGGATAAATTGTTACAGATCAGTAGTGCAAACACTTGAAACTATTGCAGAAGCAGAGTGGGGGAGCATGACCAGTTTTAAATTTGTAAATACATTTAACTTTGTCTCTTACCTAAAGTTTTGATTCCCAACTCATTCTTACTTTGTATTGTAGCTATGCAACTTTTGATTAAAGATGTTTGCAAGCTGCATTATAAATTCTAGCAGTGCATTAACAAAGAGCTGCTCCTGGCTGGCTGTTGTCTGTGGAATTGGAAGCAGGCTCTTCAGTGCTTCACTGTGGTGAAAACGCCCGCTGAGCTGTCGCTCTCTGTGCCACATTCCCTTCTTCTGTTTCCCCATCTCTTTTCAAGCCTCAGACCTCAGCTTCATTTTAGTGCTGCTGGGCACAAATAGTGGCTCATGCAGTGCTTGCATGCTAAGCACCTGTCCTGCTGTTTTGAATTAGAGCACCAGCAGGCTGGACGGTGACAGAGCATCATCCGCATCCAGCACGGCCGAGCGAGGAATGGTGAAGCCGATGATTCGGATAGACCAGCAGGATTACCGCCGACAGGACAGCAGGTAGGAAATGTGGCATCCATTACTGCTCAGAATCGAAAAAATGGATTTGTTTTTCCAGTGGATCAAGTGCTGTGTTAAAGTATTTTAAATTATCTGGTTTTCCATATGGAGAATGAGATCTCTCTTCAAAAAAGCTCCAGGATTAACAACCAAAGCAAAAAACTTCACAATACTTAAAAAACCCCATAAAAGTAATCCTTTGCCTCAATATTCAATTATTTGTGGTTCTCTTTCTGTAAAGTCAGGCTGACAGTCATGTCACATCATTGTTGATTTCTGGTTAGGAATGTCATATAAAATGAAAAGTACAATTACGTAAAATTTCCATTTGTCAGTGGCAAGATGATGTGATTTACTCTGGAGAGTGAAATAACCAGGTCATTGCTATGTCTACTGTGCTGTTGTCAGCTGGTGTGGAGTCTGTCCTTGAAGATTCTTAAAGATACTTAAAACCTGACTGGACAGGGTAGTGAGCAACTTGCTCTTGTTGATCCTGCTTTGAGCAGGGAAGTTGAATCAGGTGATCTCTAGTGTCTTCTATCACACCTTAGCATTTCAGTGAGGATGTGAATAGAAGTTTTTTCAAGTCTTTCAAAAAATACAAGATTGCATTGCTGTCTACATAAATCAACTTTTAAATTTAGATGAGCAGCTGTGATAAATGGATGAAAGGTAAGGTAAATGTGCTGCAGGGTTAAAATGTGCAGTGATCCAAGTTGTAAAGCTTGCAGTACGAAGCTTTGTGTATCTTTAAATTGATATATTATTCACTAGACAGAAAAGAGAATTCAGAGATGTGAGTGGCATGAAAAAAATACCATAAAAGGGCAGAAAATTGTGCTTCCACTTGAATTTGAATATTCAAGTGTTTTATAGCAGGGGCATATTTTAAATACTTTCGGTGAAGTTAGACTAGAATATAACTCAGTTCTACTCTACACTCCCTTGTTAGAGTGCCTGACCGTCTTCAGAATTTTCTAAAAAAATTCTTTTTTTTAGAATTTTATTAAGATTGTGAAGATTTAACTCCTTCTTGGAATACTAGTATTGTAATTGTAATTTTCCTCATAAAAGATTAACAATAAGTTCTTTCTGAACTTTTCATAGCCTGTCAGAAGTTCTTGAGGCTTCTGTTCTTAATATTTCTTGAACTATGCTTCTGTATGTGTATGAAGTTTATTAAATTTCAATGAAGAGGATTATCTTGTGCTGTAGTTCTGTATTTCAAAAACACAGAGCCATCTGTGTGCAGTATCTTGGCTTCATTTTGATGGGGGTTTTTTGTTGCCTTAAATTCCTTTTAAAGAGAGTACTCATTGCTAGTTTTTATAAAGGTTTATTCACCATGGTTCCTGTGTGCAGAAATTATTTTTAGAGGCATCTAAATCACACTTAAATATGTGACAACTACAACTTAAGAGATCTTCATCACCAGCCCTGACAGTGATATTTTATTTCTGTATATGTCTTAAATGTCTGTAGTATGTGTTGTGTAATGAGTTTTATTCATCCTGATACAGCCCTTCTATCACGTGCTCTTTCTCAGATACATTCACTGTGTTCATGAGAATAACAAATTAGCAAAGTCAGGATGTCAGATTAGGACTTGACATATTGGACCATGAGTTGCCTGAATACATGGAATTCCCCTTTATGGATTGTCATGGTTTGAGCCTGGCACAGAGCCAGTGCCCCCCATGAAAATGCCCTCACCCTGGTGTCTGCTGTGAGATGCGACCAGGAATAAGCAAAACAGGCTTTAGCTTAAACATAAAGAACACTTTATTACCTAAACTACAGGAAAATAGGGAAAAACGATAAGGAAAAGAAAAAAAAAAAATTGAAAACCTTACAAAAACTACTTTCCTCCTCTCCACTACCTGACTTTCCCAATCCGATACATTCTCCCAAATCACCAACTGCCCAGCCTGGCACGACACTTTAGTATACTCAAACTTCAGTTCATGAAGAGGAAAGGAGTCCTTCTTGTTCCATAGGCTTCCCCTGGAAACACACTGAAACCTCGTGTGCTTCCCTGTCACTTCGGCACCGCCCGGAAAAAGAGTCCTTTTGCCGCTTGTGACATCTTCCTTCCATGCCCAGTGCTCTCACCACTGACGCATGGACCAGAGCTGCTTTTAGGGTTGTCTTTCAAGGATGCCTTGTCTCACTCCAAAAAGGCACAGTCTCTGCTTTGGGACATCTGTCCCCCCCATATTTTTCCAACCCCCTGGGGCCGGGGGGTCCTCACGATGAACCCTCCTGGTTCTGAGCCACTGCTTCCCCCTAAGTGCAGTCTGTGTCACAGGAACAACTGAGTCCATGGCCACAAGAAAAGTCCAGCCAAAAGGCCACTCCAAATCATCTCTCCCCATTCAATCATCTCCACGTTCTTCGGGCCAGGTCCTTGTCTCATCTCATCTCTTATCTCCCTTCTTATTCAGCTTCGAGGAGGATTAGCATTTTTGCAAGGCCCCAATCATGAAAGAAAGGGGTTAAAACTTTCAGTCTCTGTCTGTCCCGGAGCGGCACTCCCACACACGCTGCCGCTCCGGCCGGGCACTCTTCCCCTCTTCCCCCCCCTTCTCCTCCTGGGCCGGCTGCTATCACATTTGGTGTCGCCGGCTCTCTCTCTCTCTCTCCTGGGGGGGGGGAATGGCTGCCCGAGGGCTGACTCCCTGGGATCTTCCACCCTTCTATCTTCGAAGCCCCCTCACCTCCCATTTCTGTCCAGGCCCAGGGCCTACCACGTGGCTGCCCTCCCCCGCCCAGCAGCAGCGACTGGACAGGGGAGGGTGATCTGACCTCTTCGCCGCGACGTCCCAAGAGAGCCTCCCAAGGCCAGAGCCCTGCTTTTAACCCCTGTGTATTCTCGGAGGTGTGTCCAAACCCCACTGGCTACACCAGGTGTCAGTATGAAACTCAGAACATCCATTGGTTTGACCACAGCATCTCAGAATTCCCACTTCTTCCTGGTCAAACCACCACATGGATGTATTTTGTGGACCTTTAGTTAGGTTTCCTCTGGGATACTCTGCTCTCATTTTGTGAACTCTAAGGGCAGTAATTGTGAACTGCTTTATTAGTTTAAAAAAACAAAAATTCTTCACTGGCAAGTTTCAGGTTCTTGTTACTGTACAACTTCCAGCCCACATTAAATGTTCGTGTGATACTCTGTGTGTTCATCACTGCTCTATAAAGGTGAATAATAACACAAATAAGACTTTCTTCTAGAACTCGCTGAATAGGTTGAGACTGAAGATTAGAACTTGGCTGCCATATTTTTTTCATTTCTAGAAAGAAAAAAATTGACATCTGAGAGCATAACTCCAGTTTACTTACTGGGTGTGCTTGTTCTGATTGTAACATGATTCTTGGAAATGAGACATAATGATTACTCAGTTAAGGATTGTGATCATACAGGCTCATTAGGTAACTGACTACAATATAATAAAAATGAGAAAAGAGAGGTTTTTTTGTCCTGAATACCTTTCAGGAGTTCTTAAAGGTGTGTTTGGTGGGAAAGGAGTGTGGTGATATATAAGTGGAGTTAACTGAATGCAGATGCTTACCTAATTCCTTGCCTTAAAAATTTTTACATAGTATGCCTACAGGAGCAATCACACAAGGATGTTTCATTTTTTAATGTGGTTCATCAGAGACAAAATCTAGGGGAATACCGAAATATCAGAATGTATTATTGCTTTTAATGTGATTTTAAAATGTAATGTTACCTGACACTATACTGAGAAAAGAGACAATGCCTAATCAATATTTATGGGCCTTCTAAACCTAACTAGACTTTCAGACTGGTTTAGCTGAAAGAATTTCATCACCACAGAGAGGCTTTATCTATAGGAGCAATAGCATAATGACAATATACACTTAAAATGTATCCATTAAAATGTGTTATATCAGAAGCACAGAGAATGACTTCAACTTAGATTTCTAATGTGCAAGGCTTAATTAGAGAGTATTTTTTTGGTGTGTTTTTAGGGAAAGGAGGAAGATGGTACAGGGGTTGGAACTAGTTGATATGCAAGGGCCCCTTCCAACCCAGACCATCCTATGGCTCCAGGATTTGTTGAAGGGAATTCCTATTAGATAGTAAATAATTGGTTACTGCATCAGTTCCTGGGCAACTAATTTACAGATAGAATTAAATTTTAAGTTTTTAAAGAATACTTTGTATTAATTTAGCTCTTGTGGCCAATTTCCAGAAGTCTGTGAGCAGTCTTGCATTAATATCAGGCCTCATCATTCATGACACAGTGTCTCTTTTTGGCTGGGAATCCAGTTCCTCTGTTTGTGTGCTGAAACTGATCAATATAATTTTGTTCTAAGGAAAATAAAATAAATCATCAGCTGAAATCTGTCACTGGTTTACTGGCCAGTTTGCGGAACTATTTCTATCTCTTATTACTATTCCAATAATAAAAGATTAAAAATTTTTCTGGAGTTGTTACTATATTTCCATTTTATTATTTTTGTGTATTAGTAATTTTTCTGTGGAAGTCATTAAGCTCTCAGTGGAGGAGCACTTTTGACAGTGCGGAAGTAGTAACAAATTAATTAATTTTAAATTTATAGTGTAAAAAGATAGAAAATACTACAATTTACACACCAGCTGGGTGCTTTTCATAAAGACAGCATGCTGTCATGTTTGAAATGTAACTGAAATGGCAGAAATTTGTATACATACTGCCATGCTGTGCCTGCTATTCCTTAACTTTTAACTTACACAGAAATTGGATTTGCTGAACTCTTCTAGTAATGCATTATCTAGGTGGCATAACCTGAGTTCTCTGCTGGTTTAAGGTTTTTGTAAGTTTGTAAGAAAACAAGGAACCAAACAAAACCCCACCAAAACCCAAAGGTACCCTGGATTTTTGGATTCAATATGCTAAAATTTAGTTTAGATCTTTTGACAGCCATCAAAATTATATTGTGGATTTTTACTACAGGAGATACAACACTGAAAGCCTTTACTCAGTTATCTTTGCCTTGTGGCATAACTAATAATCTTCAGGACAGCGATGTTAATATATTACATTCCTTTCTTTGTCAAAGTTGTTGGGGAAAGTAGAAAGCTGCCTGTTGTTACATGTGGTTAAAATGGTTATTGCATACAGAAGCTGTTAAGCTTTTACTCGTTCCCGAAAAACAGTTGCCCAGCTGTAGAGAACAGCTCAGATAATGTCATTGCTTAAGGCTATAATGATTTATTAAATTAGGAGAAGGTTTTTCACTCAGAGAGTGGTTGGGGACTGAAACAGGCTCTCCAGTGCAGTGGTCACAGCACCAGCCTGACAGAGTTCAAAAAGCATTTGGACAATGCTCTCACGCACAAGTTGTGACTCTTGGGGTGTCATGTGCAGGGCCAGGAGTTGGACTCAATGATTCTGATGGATCCCTTCCTACTCAGGATATTCTGTGATTCTGTGAAATACACACTTAACCTTCTGCAGGCACCGGAAAAGTCAAATCTCTGTTCAGTTTTCTACTTGGTGATTTCTCTGATGGGTTCTGGTGAAAATAGCTCTGCAGTCACTTTCAGTGAGGACAGTTCTGGGGCTAATAGCTGTTTCTTGATGTAATGTAGCAACAGCTAGGTAGGGACGGGGTTTGACCTCCTTTCGCCCTTTACCAGAAGAAAAGGTTGAATAGGTTGACTAAAGTCTTCATAAATTTTGAAGGCATAAAAGGCAGCAAAGTACATTTGTTGTAACTAAGCTGATGTTTCAGGCAAAGCTTCATTCAATTTCTTTCATGTGTCCATGAATAATTTGTTATTTGAATGCTGTAAATAGCAGATGGCAAACTGATCCTATCAGTCTGCTGTGCAGCACACAAGAGGGTGCTCATTAATATCACAGACTCCACAGTTCAAGTCTGTTGTGTTGCTGGCAAATACAGCTTGAATGATTCTGGAGGAAAGGTAAAAAAAGTGTCATTCTGTGGAAGGTTGTTGTGTCAATATTTGGAACCAGTGTATTTGGAGTAATATGTAATTTTACAGTAATTAATATCACCGATGTGGATTATTTGTTTCAATTTTTCTCATATTTATTTAGATCTCAGGATACCCATGGACCAGAACTGATACTGCCTGCCAGTATTGAATTCAGGGAAAGCTGTGAGTAAATTGTGAAGTTACAATACTAACCTGTTAATGCATTCTTCTATACTGTAATATTTCAGTCAGCTTGAAAACTTAAGGGTGATATAAGTAAACATAGAAAGAAACTATGACTATACAGATGCTAGACAGTATAAACAGTATAACTTGTTTTGTTGGGAGGGTGAGCAGATACTTTAGATATTGAGGCATGTTCATGCATATCTTAATTCTGATGGCATTTCAACACCTTCAGATTTTCAGATTAAATGTGAAAAAATTGTAATTCCATTTCAGTACCTTGGATTCATTGTCTTCTATGTAGTTCTCTTTGCCTTGTGTAATAGATTGCATCTTGGTCAAAATCCATTTTCTATAAAGTCTGATTAGATTTACATTGTCATTTAGAGTTTAATTTATTATTATCTTGGTCTCCAGGCTTTTAAGGCCTCAGATCTGGTAGCAAAATAACCTACTAGAGATTGCCCATACTTCAAATATCTGAAACGAAATAGATTAGTGAGCAAGCAAAGACTGATTTTTATTAGTACAAGAGCTTTGTTGGAGTAAAATGTGCAAGAGAAATCTTTCATTTTCCTGTTCCCTTGAAGATGCAAATTTTCAGTAGATAGGAAATAGTGCAGAAATGTTTCCCAATGATCAGATTTTCTGGCTTTATATGGAAGTGTTTTGTTAGTGTGTCTAACTAATTGTAGTACATAATAGATAATTTGGAGTTCAAATGCCTGTAAGTTTCTCTCCCTTCCTCTTCTTTTCCCTAAGAAAATCCTTTAAGCCTCAAGTTAGGAAATAGTTTTCTTTCATTTTCTTTCTGTCTTTGGATTTATGACATAGTGTTTCTTTTCTTCTTTGTCTGCAGCTGAAGATGCCTTCTTATCTGCCATTATAAATTACACAAATAGCTCGACAGTTCATTTTAAGCTGTCACCAACATATGTTTTGTATATGACATGTCGGTATGTATTGTCCAGCCAATACAGACCTGACATCACTCCTGCTGAGCGTACTCACAAAGTCATTGCAATAGTCAACAAGATGGTGAACATGATGGAAGGAGTGATACAGGTGAGTTAGTCTGCCAAAATATGTCAAGGGAATTACCTACAGTTTGTGGATAATTGAGCAAGCTTCTTAGCCTTTTTCTTAGTCTGACCCTTAAAAGTAGTTGATTAAACAGTAGTACCTGCATTGACTGCCCTTATGAGGGGCAGTCACTGCTTTTATGTCAGTGAATAATGTCTGTGGTAAGAAACTCTCTCCTGAGCAATGTGGGAAGTTAGGGAGTGGCTGTTGCTCTGAAGATTATGTTCCCTGACAAGAGGTGACTCCTTTCTAGAAGGTAAGGTCTTTGGAAACATTTCTGGCTGTGAACCCTTGTAAAACAAGTTGGATTGGCTTATTAAAGAATACTGTATAGGTAGCATTTGTTTGCACTGACTGATACTTGAAATGAACGTATAAAAAGAATCGCAACTTTAAAATTCCGACCTTGTCACTTTTACAACTTTTGTAACCACAAAAATGGTTGGATGTCTTGAACATAAAGCTGGATGTAAAACTTGGGCATCTTGAACCAAGCTGACACAACTGCTTTGTAAAGAGAAATATAAGTTCTCAAATGTTCCAATGTTTTATATGTAGTCTAACACTCTTGTACTACATGTGCAAGACTTCTACAGAATCACAGGGGAAATCCTGTTTTGTGTAAAAATTCAGGATAAAATCCACTGGGCTGTCTGTGATATTGGACAGTACCTTGCATTGATAAAATAGACTGGTCATTTTCTCAAAAAGGAGTACTAGTTCATGTATCCTCAGTAATTAATTAATTAAACTTCTTTGTCTGCAGGTTTTTCTCAGAAGAAAAATTGAAATCTGTTTCTATGTTTATTAAAACAGGTGTGTTCGTTGCAAATAGTGCTGCCAGAGTAGCAGCAAGAGCCTTGCTGCACTAAGTGCTGTACAGGCATAACATAATATACAGGCATAAACATAAATGTGTCAGTTCTGCTTAGAAAATTTACATTGCAAGTGTTACACAACAGCTTGAGTAAGGGAGAGTAGGAAAGTAATCAACAGGAGTGGCATGAAACTCACAGCAAACCAAAATTGTTCAGGTTTTGGAAAGATTTAGTGAAGTTTACAGCAAGGGAATGTTAGCTCTAGACTAACATTGTGTAATCTTATACAACAAGCTGCTACCTTTCACAAGAAAGATTGGGAGGAAATGCTGTTGTTGAGGACACTTTGCAATAAGAAAGTAAGATTTGTGTACATTCCAAAGTTGATCAGAGACAGAACAGCAGTTTGCTTCTGATGTGAAGAACTAGTATGTTGCTTTGAATCCTGATGTCACAGTCAGTGGATATGGAAATGGTATCAAAAATTAATATCAAGCACTTTTATTTAAAAAAAAAAAAATTAAATCTGTAAGAGAGGAGACTGTGACTACAGGGGAGAACATGAACTAGCAAGAGCCTACACATCAGCAGTTCAGTGGCTAGAATGGAAAGTAAACAGAGAGAAGTAGGCCTCAAATATAAATTAGAAATTGAAATTAGAGGTCTGAATCAAAGAAAGTCACTCAGTCTATAGAACTAATGTATACTAGTTATAATGAACTTAAAAAGACCTGTAGTGGCAGAGGCAGGTACACTGGGAAAGCAGAGATAAAGTTTTTTGTTCCTCGTTGAATGGCTGACAAGGTGATTGCTGGAAGATACTAGAGGGATGGACTCAAAGATCAGTTTTATTTGAAAACAAATCAAAGCTCAAAAGTAGATTATCCTGTGAAAAACATTCCTTTTTTTCACTGAGAAGGGCTTCCCAAGTCACATGCAATCTTGTGTTTGTAAGCAAATGTATTTTCTATAATCCTGCTAATACTATTACAAAACTGTTAAACCCAGCTGTTTGTCTGGACTGTCCTTTGTGGAAAGCCATTTCTATGGCCTTGTAACTTCAGCTGCATTCTAACTCCAACCTAAATATTATGGAACACGTCAGCAAGGAAGCAGTATTTGTGGTTTGTGAAAGATGTTGCCTAGTTACAAGAAATTAACTGAAAGAAGTCAGAGGTTGCATAGAAATTGGGAGGAGTTTCATTCAAATGTCATGGTGAAAGGAGCCAAAGGAAATGGGGGAAAATACACCCAGGACAAAAGAGAAAAACTTTAGTGAATTTCAAGGTCAGTAGTCTGAAGGCAAAGAAATACATTGATTCTAGGTACCAGTAAAATGTCTTTAGCTTGGACCTATCTTAGTGGAGTAGAAACAGTACAAGATTAGCTAAGTCAAATTACTTCATCTAAGGTGTAACATAAGTGGTTGTATTTATGGCTGTCACAGTCAGATCACCATGTAATAAATTGTATCACAATAGCTCAAGTGTAAAGTGTTCCTGCGCTGAAGGGGATCTGATGGTGAGAGACACAGAAAACAAATGAGTGGCGAGTGGAGAGAGGCACCCAAAACAGGAGTGAGAAGGTGCACAAAATCCTGTGCTATATTGTGGGAGTAAATTAATGACTGAGATCTTAATTTTGCCTGCCTAGATCAGAAAGCTGTTAAGTCTCCTTGTGAAGTTACTCAAGAAGTATTTGCTAACAAATTAAATTTGTGACTTCATATGTAGTTTTTATATCCAAATATTATAGATGACTTTGTATGAGATCAGTATAAAATAGGAGAGATCTATGGGAAGCCTTAGTGCTTTCAATAAAAAAAGCAGGATTAGAAATTTAGTTCATATTAAAAAGCCCTTTTTTTGTATCCTTTTTTTTTTTCCCCCAAATCATTCTGTGGCATTTTTCATCCTTTTTAAATTTTAACATTTGTTTGTAGAAAGAGCATTTCCTTTTGTTCTGTGCCAACACATCTTCAGTCAGTTAAGAGTGCTTTGGTTGAAAAGGGCGAGGAAACAAAAAAGCAGCAATTTGGTGTTTTGAGCTCTAACTAAAATTAAAATAGTAACACCTCAAATATTTGCATGTAAGCTCACTGTGTTGCAGGTGGGGGAGAGTGATCTGAACAGAAAGAAAAAATAATTTAAGAGCTCAGTTCTAAATAATCAGACAAACATCTGGTGGGTTCTTTTTTTTCTTTTAACTCAGTGTAGCTTTATATTTACCAACATTTAAGAAACTTAGTATGGTATTTCATTTGACTCTTCTGTTGTTTCAAACAATCTTTTTGTTCTTTAATTGAAAAGTTATGTATTAAATCTGTCCTAGGTGTTCTGTGTATTTTGTTTGCTTTTCAATGTTGTTGTTGGGTTGTTTTGTTTTTTTCCATTTTGGATGGGGATTTTCTGTTCTCTCTTTGTATGTGTTTGTATATTGTGTCTATTGCAGCAGTGTGGGCAAATGGCTCCCAGAATCTGTTGTTTGGATGGCTGGTTACCCCATTGCCTGCAAAAATTTCTGCAAGGTTTCTCTGGCACACTGAGCATGGAATAACCAGTCTGGAATGGCAACTAGTTTAAGACATTAATTCCGTGAATTAATTGTGACATGTAGGCACTTCAGTTCGTAGCTGTTGTGCTACTGGTCCTAGTAAAATCATTAATTTTTTAGAAGAAGCTCAGTGGCTTGCATTGTGGCTACTGATTAATGCATCTGTGTATAACTGTGAACATGTGTTGTACCTTCATATTTAGTGTTTGATTTCTAAAGCTTTCATGATTGTTCACAAGTTTCTTTCTTCTATTCTGTTTGATTTCCTTCGTCCGTTTTTCTCCAGGAGGTAGACCAGGTTGATCAGGTAGGATATATTTGCTGGGAACTGATCCTAGCTATGTTGGCTTAGCTCAGTTTCTCATGCTGCTTCCATATCAAAATACAATACTCAAACAGCTGGACTTGAACAGTTCATAACACTCATTCAGCAACTGGAACATGCAGTACTAAAATCCTTTTTTGACTTTGCAACTTTTACGGCATTCCATAATTTCTGCTTAACGCACTTCAATGTGGATATGAAATGACCAAAGTTCTTTTTCTTCCCTTTATTTTCTTTTTTTGTTGTTTGTGGTTCCTATTCTTTGGATTTCATCTGAGGTTGCCTGGCCTGGCATTTGTGGTCGGGAGATGGTGAGATAGATCAGTACTTGATACTGAATCACGTGGTATCAAAGCCAGTGAGCGCAGTATCAGTGTGGCAGTGGGCAGTAGTGAATATGCGCTTAAAAGTGCACAGATTACCAGATACTGCATCTGCTAAGCTCTTAACACTGTGTAATTTGATGCTTACACTGTGGCTTTCATTGATGTGGCTATTGGCAATTTATTAGCATTTCATGTGTTCAGTGAACATGTTAAAATTAAACATAGTAGTTACAGCAATTGCAGTATTACGTACAAACATTTTGCAAATATCTGGTATCTGAGAGATGTTTGGTGAAATGGGAAGAGGTACTGGTCTATCTTTTGGAGCCTTTTTAAGCTGCCATGCTTTATCAGAAAATTATTTCCCTGTATTATTTCTTGCTTCTTTCCACTTACAGAAACAGAAGAATATTGCTGGGGCCCTTGCCTTTTGGATGGCAAATGCATCTGAACTACTCAATTTCATAAAGCAAGACAGAGATCTTAGCCGAATTACTGTGGATGCACAAGATGTTTTGGCACACTTGGTTCAAATGGCATTCAAGTAAGGCTATCAAACTTCTGTTTCAATTACCATTTTCTTTGTTTCTCTGATTTGTAGAACAACTTCACATTTCTGCCAAATTTTAGATATTGCAATAATATCCTTTGAGTATTTTTAAATACCTCAGAGGAAAACTTAGAAGAATGGCCTAGACTTACTTCTTTAGACAGATGCCCTGTCTTGTGAATATGGATCACTGAGTTGTGCACAAGTTTTATCTCTTAGATGATCTTGTGATAGTTGAGGCTGCCAATGATAATTTTAGGGAAATTTAGTTTGTGTTGATTGCTTTCTCTTAATTTAATGTGAAATTGTGAGGTAAGTTTAAGTTTAGTTTTCCTGTTAGTATGTAAATACATGGGCTTAAATATTCCTGAGTCTTTAAAGTAATGAATCTTGTGCTCATTAAAGGCTTCTAAATATAATCTACTTTCATAATTCTCCTAAGTAGCATTTTTCACAGTGGTTTTTTTGCATAGATTTTTCTTAAAAAAGGAAGGACAGGTTTTGGTTTGGAGTAAAAAAATCAAGCTATACATGTCAGCTCAGGCAATTACAGTACTGATTGAAGGAAAAATTGTATTAAATAACCAAATGGGAAGGGGAAACCCTCAGAGGAAAGTGTTATTGAATAAAGATAACAGTATTGGCTAAGCACAACATTAATCAAAATAAAGGCTTAATTTTTGTTCATATGCAGATTTTTTCCTTCTCCCCAAGCCACTGCTGATGGAACCCAAGATTGGCCTGACAGCATTTCTTTGTGTAGCATATGACTGTCTCTTAACAGTGTGGTGGCAGTATTGCATGTAAACGCATATTGCTTGTTCCCAGACAACCTAAGTATTTGTACAACATTTCTAGGAAATTTATGGCAAAATTGGTCTCTCACCCCTTTTAAAAAGTATTATTGGGTTTCCTATAATCACATTCATAACACAAAAATTTCAGGAATCTTGTAGTTTGATAGAACTCTTCTCTTTAGAACCTTTGTAATGAACATATGGAGGATTTAAAATTCACTTTTTTCCCCATTCCCTTCCAGGTACCTGGTTCATTGTCTGCAGTCAGAGCTTAATAACTACATGCCAGCATTCCTGGATGATCCAGAGGAAAATAATCCTCAGAGGCCTAAAATAGGTTAGACTGCTTGATCTCTTCTGAATTTGGTCCCTTAAACCTGTATCCTCCTTGTGCCAGGGTTTCTGAAAGTGGATGCTGTGCTCCAGAGGCAGGCTGGCAATGCTGAGTGCATAGGAAGGATTGCTTCCCTCTCTCCCTCCTGCCAGCTGCACTGCTGCTGACTCAGCAGCTAAGTGTGCAACTGGATACCTTTCAAGCAACAACACACTGTTCAATCACATTCGTCCTGATGTTTACTAGGATCTCGCCTTAATTTTCATTGAGGTTGTTTTCTGTTCAGGTGCCACCTGTCCTGTGCTGTTGCACAGACTTACTCTGTCCTATGTGCAGGACTTGACAGTTGCCTTTGACCTTCATGAAATCCCTGTCAGCCCATTTCTCCAGCCTAATGAGGCCCTCCTGAAAAATGCTGCTGCTCTTTAGTGTATCAGCATTTTGCCCCCTCTTGGTATCATCTGTGAACTTGCTGAGAACGTGCTCCATCACATTGCTCACATCATTAATTGAAGGCATTAATTAAACAGTATCAGTCTCCCCTCAAAACATGAGGGCAGCCACTAATCTGTGATTGCCAGCTGGACATTGCAAATGCACCGAGTCCTATTGTCCAGCCATGTGTTGCCATCAGTTTATCCAGTCCTCACCTTGGCAGTTTCCTCCCATAACTGCAGAGATGTTACGGCAGAACCTGATGAAGAGCCTCCCAGCTGCTAAGGTCAGGCTGGCTGGCCATGTAGCTTCCTGCCAGGCTTCCCTGCTGTGATACTTGAAACATGATGCTTGCCGCCAGAGCGCCCTGCTCAATGTGTGCTGTATCACCCTGCGTTTGTAATCCTTGCTCAGTGACTGTGCTCAGGCTTCTAATGCCTCAATAATTGAAGGAAAAGTGATCTACAGAGCAATTAAACAGAGCATTCTGTTGAAGTACGAAAATTTAATAGATGCTTTCTGGTACTTTAGATGTTAAGCTTTCTGTTCTTGCTTTTTCTCCTGCATTGAACCTTTAAGGAAGACTGAAGAGACATTGCTATGTTTGTAGGGCCGTGCACTGTGAGAGTACTTCTGGGGACACAAACCCAGAAAATGTAGCAAACTGATACTGGAATAAAAGCAGATGCTGTTCATTATTTCAGTTATTTTTGAGCTGCATTATAGATTTCTTATAACCATTATAGATATTTTTTCAGACACAATCTTGAGTTTTGATTCTAAGAAAACTAATGGTCTCTTCAAAAGAGATTTCCAGTTAAAAGTATTGCTTTAAAGAAGACCTGGACATAAGTGTGTTGCTTCCACTGGGAAGCATATGAGGGTGTTTGCTCTTGGTGATGCTAATAGAAGTCCCTCTTGCTTGTTAGGTAATATTGCAGGGGACTAATTGGAAAATGGGATTTTGAAGTGTTTTAAAAATCTGATGTGTGAAAAGAAGGTGCATTTGATAGTTTACCTGCATCATACAGTGCAAATAACTTCAGCTGAAATTTCTGAGTACAGTTTGATACTTAGAAGAAGCTATGGAATAATTAGAATATGCGTTTGAAACAGTAAAATGTAAAGTTTGCGCAGAAGAACAGAATGTGAACTTGTTATAAAAACTAATAGAAAAAATCAGTTTAGTGAAGTGAGAATGTGATTTAAACATTGGGTATAGCCAGTTGTTTACTTGCATGATAAATATTTTCCCCAAGAATTTATTTTCATTTCAGGAGTTATGTTCTACCTAGCATTTGAATGTTGTTCTATCTTTAAAATCATGGACCAGTAAGTGTATTTCTGAAAGATGTGTAATTAAATACGCACAGGTTCCACCTAGCATTCGCCAGCCTCACTTGAGTGTCTTTGTGTTATTGCCTAAACCAGGTGTACTCTGCAGTTTGTGAACGTGAGTGACTTTTTGTTTTATCTCTGTAGATGATGTGCTGCATACCTTGACTGGAGCCATGTCCCTGTTGCGGCGATGCAGAGTAAATGCTGCTCTCACCATACAGCTCTTCTCCCAGCTATTTCATTTTATCAACATGTGGCTTTTTAACAGATTAGTTACAGCCCCAGATTCAGGGTTATGTTCACATTACTGGGGAGCTATCATGCGCCAACAGCTTGGCCACATTGAAGCCTGGGCAGAAAAACAGGGTTTGGAATTGGCTGCTGATTGCCACCTGAGCAGAATAGTACAGGTGAGTGTATTTGTGATTAACACTTCTCACATATTCAAAGACAATATTTGCCTGTGCTGTGTTCCTAGAAAATAATATGTGGACTTGAGGGAGTCAGTCCTGGAATGCTAGATAGCATGGAGGTAAAGACACAAAACATGTTTTCAATATCGTTAATGTTTAAGTTACAAGTGAAATTAATAGTGAACATGGTTGTTAAATTTCCATTTATTAAAAAGAAGACTGAGCTGTAAGACTGAGCTGTAACTATACCAAACAGAGACAGGAAGAGCAGCTGAAAAATTTATTACAGATTCAATATTAATTCATCTTTATTTAGTGTTTTTTTGGGGAGGCTCTTGATGTTGCTTCTGTTACAGATCTGTCTTCTTGCTTTCTCTTTTCCCATACCTAAAGAGCATTTAGACATAAGGCCTAAAGTTTTATTCTGGTTTTAATTTGTCATCTGGGACTTTTTTCTCCCCTCTAGGCAACCACATTGCTTACCATGGACAAATACTCACATGCAGATGTTCCAAATATTAACAGTACTTGTTTTAAGCTGAATTCTCTGCAGCTACAAGCCTTGTTGCAGAATTATCACTGTGCTCCAGATGAACCACTCATCCCAACAGTAAGTCTCTTCTATCACTCATTGTCCAGTTTTAACATACAGGAGATAAAAAACCACTGGCTGTGAATAGCTGTCTTACCTTTGGTGGATGTACTTCACTGACTCAAGCAGGGTGTTAACCAGAATCTCTTACACTGAGTCGGAAAGGAAGGTACCGCTCCATGTTGCACGTATTCAAAGGTGTCACTGCATCTTACACCATTTGTAATGAAATACAGAAAGGTGCTAGAAGAGAGAACAAAGCGCCCCTAAAATCTGGTTCTGTGTAACCAAAAGGAACAAAGTTTGCTAATTTGTAGAAATAAAGGAAAGCATCAGAAACAATACACTTTTTGACATGTAGGAGGTAAATATTGAGGGATCTTGAATCCCTCCATACAAGCAGCGGACAGATTGTCCTTTGATTAACATACTGATACCTGGAACTTGTATGTATGTATATGTCTAATGTTGGTTTTGGGACTGTGCTTTTTTTCTTGATATTTAAGATGACTGAGTATTCTAAGTTTTATCCGTGGCAAAATTCAAAAGACAGCTGTGTTATTGCAGAATTGTAAAAAATACTCTTCAGTAAACTTGGATAGTTCACTGATTCCCCCCCCCCCCCAAAAAAAAAGGCAGAGGTAGTCTAATATTTATATAGCTGCATGCATTATCAACAAAGTCCATATTTTATTAACTTGGGATACATTTGTTTATTAAGTCAGAAGCACTAATACAACAGCTCAAAAGGTGTTGGGGGAATGAGAGGAAGGACATGTAGCTTGAAGACATTTTTATGTATTGGCTACCAAACTAAAAAGTCTTTTGCTGAAGAACATAACCCATATTACCTGTTTACACATAGGTAGAATTCCATAGTTGCTTAGGCTTTTATTATTATTAATAATAATAATAATAATAAATTAAAAACATGCACCACTGGTCTGGAAAATACTGAAGTAAAAATAAGAGCTCATGTCTCGTTTGCTAATACAATTATCTATGGGATTTTATAAAATAAAGCAGTGCAGTGTACTGACTGTACATAGCAGAGACAAAGAAGTTGATTTTTCTTGCAGTCTTAGCATTATCTTAATGTAAGGTTTTTTAACTTCATAAAATGATCACTTTGTAGTAATAATGTCTTTCTGCCTTCTGTCCAGGAATTGATAGAGAATGTAGTCACCGTTGCAGAAAATACAGCTGATGAACTTGCTCGCAGCGATGGCCGAGAGGTCCAGCTGGAAGAGGATCCTGACTTACAGCTACCTTTTCTCTTACCAGAAGATGGCTATTCCTGTGATGTTGTCAGAAATGTTCCAAGTGGTTTGCAAGAATTTTTAGATCCACTCTGTCAAAGAGGTTAGTTCTTTTGTTGTTTTGCAATGATCTGTGTAGCAAACACAGAATGCAGAATATATTTTAGTAAAGTGTAAGCCACTTTTTCTTTGTGTACGATTCAGTCTTTTTATTCTATGCTCTTCAAGTGTTTGTTTTTGCAAGCCATTAAAATTATTAAGGCTTTTTTAATCCTTACCCTTTCTCCCCGTCCCTTTCTTTCAGTTTGAAGGTTCTGGAGCCTGCCAAAATATTGTTGTGCCTTAGCTCCAAAACTTTTTTTATTTTTAAAATTAATGTGAATCGAAAAGTTAGAATCAATTTTTTTTTTTTACTCATCGGCTGCTTCCATGTAACATTAAAAAACCCCATGAGGTTAAAATAATTCTTTCACTGTTGATCAGTATAAGAACTTATGGTTTGGGCATTTGTAATCCAACAGAATTTCAGATGACAAGTAGATGATAGATCTTGTGGTTGCATGAAACTGACTTAAACCTGTGGAAGTAAAGCAGGGGGTCTGTCTGAGCATTTTCAGTAAATGAGCAAGTTATAATCTTTATTTGGTGCTCCTCAATTTTATTAGAATTTCTTAATTTTCTGCTTAAAAGCAGTTGTTTAAAAAAAACTTTTACAGGAATGTCAGAGTAAGAAGGTAAATAAGAGGCTGTAGCAAAGGAGGCTATTGAAAAAGCAGACTTATTCTGTACTACAGTGAACCTTTGCAATTGTTGCTTCCAACTTAGTTTATAGAAAAACTATATTCTTGCATTTAAAAGAAAAGTAGGAACCTCACTGTTTTGAAAGTCCAGTTAGTAGCAGAGGGTAATTTTGAAACTAAAGGAACTTAGTAGAGTAGATTATTTAATTAGTAAGTATAATCCATTGCCATACAAATGGCTGTATATTCATTGTAAGTAAGGCTTTTAAAATGCATATGTTCAAAATTTTGCTTTTTGGGTACCCCTTAAATTATGCTGAGGGGCTTTTTGGAGTGAAACAATGTAAACTGAATTGCAGAAAAATGGTCTTGATGAGGAGGAGAATATCATATATTTGAATGTAGTGATTAATAATTTCTGTGTGATGTGTGTTCTCAGTGTCCCTGATATAGGAAAAAAATGTTGGATATTTCTGAACTGCTGTGGCTTCTTTTTCAAAATTCTGGGAATTTTTCAAATAAAAAAAAGGAAATCAAACTAAATACCTGTAAATTGCAGTGCTGCATTTGAAACCATATTGAATGCACACAGAGCTTCTCCTCTGCTAAATCTATGCTAAGACTGGTTAGCTAGACCCTCTGCAAATAAATTTCTGTAGCACTGTTTTAATCAGAGTTCTGGTAGTTTGTATTCTAAAAAATTATTTGGTGTTTCATGTCTCTTCTGAATCTGGTTGGTAAAAGCAAAATTTTGTAGCCCCAGAGTTTTCTGTGAGCTTGCAGTGTTTTTAAATAAGTGTGTTTCTAAGAAGCAGCAGCTATAGAATTATAGGATTTTGCAGGTAGTAGCATAAAATTGCAGCAAAGGCCATAATGGCATCTGAGATATAAGATTTGACATGTTAATGAACATAAAAAGATGAATACTATTTTATTTTAATTAATCCCTTGAGAAAATACCATTACTTTATTGACATTACTTTTTCTTTTAGGCTTTTGTAGACTAATACCTCATCCACGGTCACCAGGCACATGGACAATATACTTTGAAGGTGCAGATTACGAAAGTCACCTGTCCCATGAGAATGCTGAGCTGGTAAGTATTGATTCAGTGAATAATTACTGACTGCAGTCTTGGCAATGCATTGAGTTTTATGTGATCAGTTTTAGCCCTTATTAGGAATAATAGGATTCATTGTTAAACATGCAGTTCATCAGTGACTTGGTGCATTTAAGGAACTGTTTGGATATTTTTTTAAGTCACTGTTTTTCTAGGCTGTAGCATGATTGTAATTTTCACATAAGTAAACTTTGTCATATTCCTCCATCTGAGAATAAACAGTGAAGAAATTTCTTCTAAACACAGGCAAAAATATATATGGATGTGGGTCTATAAATAACTTATGGAACCCCAGGCTGCTTTTATTTATAAATTGGCAGTTACCAACCAAATATTTAATATTAAGTTCTAGTCTGATGCTTTTTCCTGAAAAAAAACCCAAAAACTTTAGCTTTCCTTTATATTATACTTACTAAAAAGGGTCTCACTTCAGTGCAAGGTAAGGGTTTTTTTCTTTTCTGTTGTAAGGGTTTGTTTGTTTGCTTGCTTTGTGTTGGGTTTTTTCTGCTTGTCTGTTTGAATATCAAAGTTACAGAACAGCTTGGTTTTGGAAAGAGGGTGGCTGTATGTGAAAAATTTTTTAGAGCAACTAAAGCAATATAGCATCACATTTTAATTAGTATTTTCAGCTTAAAAACTACTTGCATTTCTAATACTTGAACTCAATCAGAAAGTACTATTATTTTTTTAAATTACTCTCCTTGGCTTATATTTTTACTTGTCATGGGTCTTGTGGAACTTGCAGTTATGTTTCAGTATGAATACAAGCTGGTGTGCTCCAACTCACATTCTTCAGCTAATGAAGATTGTGATGACAACTTTTTGAGTTGAGGAACTGGCAATGTTAAAAGATATGTAAAAAAAAATTGCTGAACATGTTTGGGGACTCCGGCTGTATTCAAGAGTATTCAGAAGTGAAATTTTTTCAAACTTTATTTCAAAGATTTAATTCTGCTTTTGAAATTAATTGGCTTCTTAATAATTCTGCAAAGAAAATATAATTTTCTAGATGCAGCACTAAAAATTGAGCTCTCTGTGTAGATCACCCTTTACCTTTGTAATAGGCACCCGTGGAGTCTGAAGGTCAGTTGTCGTTAAAAGGTACTACAGTTTTATAGAGCAGTGACGTTTTGATTTGTGATCCATTAATAATCTCTTTACTGAATTAAAGAAGGAGGACCAATGAGTAGACCTCAAGTTTCAGCGGTGTAGTATAACACAGGTGTAGTACTTAATATGAATCCATATTGATTAAATGTTAGCTATTCTACCTTTCTACCTGTAAAATAGATACCAGATATATTATTAAGGATGTGAGACCTGCTGCTCTAACAAAGTAGTTTTGTTTGTAATGAACTGTTTTGCTTAGTTACTTTACTAGCCTGGCAGTGAATATGAACTTCTGAATTTTTTCTTCTTTCCCCTTCGCTATTTGATAGGCTCAGCCTTTGAGAAAAGAACCTGAAATTATCACTGTAACACTAAAAAAACAAAATGGAATGGGACTGAGCATTGTTGCTGCCAAGGTATGGAAGTCAGTTTAAGTCTTACTGAAAAAAGCCTGCTATGGGAAATGTTAATGGAAAAAGTCTGTTTCCCTTAAGTTGTTTGTGCACATTGTGTTGATCACGCTTTTATTCTGATTGGGAAATGTTTCTGTAAAATACACAGATGGGGACAATACAAGGGAAGCCATAATATGGATGTAGTTATTACAACACTTTGATTCAAACCTCTGCTACAGGTTTACTGCGTTTTTTCAGAGCTGAAAGTTAGCAGTGTCATTAAACAGAATTAATAAACAGGTGTATTTAGCACTTCTGCTGAAAGTCAAGAAGCAAACACAAAGAATGTGTGTGTGGGTTAATTGATGAATAAACAAAACAATTCAAATGTATACAATAAAGTTGGAATACTTTCTGCCATGAACACAACACCTTTTCTTTTGCACAGAATAGAAGTGCAGGAATGGATTCAGTTCTGTTTCTTTACAGTGGAGACCTACAGTGTAATAGCTAAAATTGTGGGTGTATGCTGTAGCTAGTATCTGTAGCTAGTAGCTAGGGTGTAGTGTAGCTTGTAGCACTACATAGTAATGTATAGAATGCACATACAGCTCCAGCCACCAGATGGAAGACTCCACTAGTTGGTTGGTTTTGCTTTATTAACTGAATCAAATAGCAGACATCATCTTTTGCATTTAAAACTTGTTATAAATTATGCAACTGTGATACTGAAGAGTCTATGTTGTGGTTAGGTGGTTTACGATAGATGGAATAAGTCTTTCCTAATGTATCTCTTCACTGTGTAGTTTGTGAAACTTCAGAATACTGTGGTACTCTTGGCACTTAGTGCATGAGCTGAAAACATGATTGTTTTACTTTTAAGTTACCTCACATAGTTAATTGCTTCTAAACAGCACTGTTTGATTTTTTTGGTTATTTTTACAACCTTCACTCATTTCAAAGTCTGTTCTTGAAATGGTAATCTTGCATGGTATCAGATTTTAAGAATTATTTCTGACATCTGTAAGAAATAACTGGTGTCAGGTGTATAGTTCTAAACAATTAGCAATTATTGAGGAAACAGTTCAGGATCTGGAAAGTCAATTTTCCTCTCTGATTTTAGTGGAGTGGGTTAATAATCTGAGAAGCAAATACTTGTTCTTGACACTGGATTCAGTATGTATTGGACTTCTGACTGCCATCTGCATTTCTGTTGAATGTTTGAAAATGTGCCATGGAAGTAATTTTTTTTCACTTTACTCTGTGAAATCTAATTTCTCATCTAGAGTGAAGCAGCATAGTAAAGGGGGGAAGTTTCCTTTTTCACTAGAGCTGGCTGGCTTCTAGATGTTGATTTAACAACTGACATTTAGCTTCCATTAGCAGTATGCAAGAGTGCTACTGTCAGTACGTAAGCTTGATCTGAAAGTTTTCTACAAGTTATTTAATACATTTCATGATTTCTGACATCTGTAAAGGAATACCTCATCAGTCATGGAAGGAACAGTTTTCATCTGCACAGTTGCAGGAAACACTGGTTCAGGCAGTCCCATTTTATCTTACCACTGTGTTCTGCCCTAATATTGGAATTCTGATATAAAAACAGTCATGTTTTAAATTTTGCTCTGAAATAAGCAAGAAACAGATTGTTTTAGTTTTGGTGTATATACAATAGAAATTCTGTTTAATATGAAGTCATTAGAATGTTCATTGGATAGAAATGATTGTATGCATTGTTTGAAACAAGTTGCTGTAGTAGTTAAATAGGATTATTTTCAAGAGGTTCAAAGTTGCTTACTGTGAGTAATTATCAGCGTTGCTTTTCTTGTAATAGGCTTCATTAAAAAAAAAGAGTAAAGAAGAATACAAAGAATACACAAGTATTAATTTTCTGGTCAGGGCAGAACAACTTAGAGAACTGAGTGAGTGTGACTGAGAAGCTAGCAAGGGTTGGTGCATTTTTTCTTTCTATTCCTTAGATTGGTGATATTTACTAGCATATATTTCTATATGTCTCAAGTAGTATATCTTTTAACAGCATAAAAGTTAAAATTCTCATTTTTAACTTCAAAAAGGTAGGAAGAAGTCCAATAGACAACTATTTGCTAAAATTTTGTAGTCATTAACTGGATGGAATGCCTGAAATGAGAGGGAGAGGCAAGTATTAGAATAGATTCAGTTTTTCTAAACTTTTTAATAGTAAAAGATTGGCTATTAGGTGCTCATAAAGTTGAAGAAATGAAAGCTCCTACTTTGAGAAATACCTAGTTGCTGCTGCCCTGCACAGGAGCCCAGTTTGATTGCTGACCCAGTTGTGTTTAATGAACAATTGGTTTCTACAGTGCTTCGCAAGGGGCTGTAGCAGTAGAAAGTGCAGCTGGTCAACAGGCCCTGCTCTAACCAGTGAAGGACAACCCTGACTCTGTTTAGCTTTTGTTAGGAAAGCAGTTCTTTTCCTGTGATGTATTTCCTGGATACTTGCTCTCAGTAACATGTTGTGAGAATACCTTTGCATGTCAGTGCTGACCTGCCTTTCTTGTTACGTGTTACGGGGCTTCTCATACTTGTCATGGCCTTTGGATTGAGTTTGTTAACATGCAGCTTGATGATATTCTAGAGATGGACGAAATGGGCAGATTCTCAGGAGATCAAAAAGAAAAATAATTCCAAGGGACTGTTTTTCTTTCTTCTACCCATTGCAAAAAAATGTGTGCTTTCCTTGTAAATCTCTGTTCATCTCTGAGGAAACATCTAAAACATTTGTAATCTAATGATTGAGTTTTTATTAGTTTTGAGGTTTTATTGGCTTAAAGTCTGTGCCAGTTAAGAGTTTCTAATGACAAAATTAGAAATCATACCTTATATAATACCTTTACACCAAATGTTCCTAATTATCAAGTGACTGTTGCGCCTTCTCTTTTGCAATCAAAAAACAAGGATTGAAGTTGAAACCAAGGTTGTACAAGCAGAGAAGGAATGCAGCTTGCATTGGAATGCTGTGCACCTGTTTATTCTTATGATAGAAGTATTACCTTGGGATACTAGGTGTTTGCAAACACATGTACATTAATATAATTAAAACCAAAATGAAACCTGAAGAGGTGAGTCAAGGATTATAGGAAAGTGTCAGGTCTCTGGAGAACTCTCTGTTGATCATCTTCCCACCTAGAGACAGGTAAAATGTTTAAGTGCATTACTTCTTTCACTTTCTAATCACAACTACTCATATTTTATTTAATTAGAAGTTTTAAAGGCCTGCTAGGAGTGCCAGAGAGAGCAGAAATTCAGTGCATCACCTAGTTCACCTCACTTTGGTTATCTGAGACAGGACAGTCCCTCTGAGCAAATGTGTAGTAAGTGCATATGCTATATGCAAGCATAGCAGAGAAAACAGGTTTACTTATGAAACAGCTGTTAACTTCCAGAGCACTGTAAACAGTGTTGTGCTTGTTTGGGTTTTGGTTTTTTTTTTTATAAATTGAAAAAATACCTCAAAGAAAAAAAAAGCAATTCTTAAACTGAATGCTTTAAACCAATTTTTATTTTTATTTAAAATTAAAGTGTATAGCTTCATATGTGATCCAGAAGAATAACTTCTTGTTCTGCCCTTTGGTAGATATTGCATGTTTTCTTACAGTAATACTCTGTAGCTTTATTAGTAATAGCTTTTGTAATGGAATATGGAAATGTAGTTGGTAGGAGTGGTCGGGCATAGGGAACAGGGAACAGTGTTGCTTTTTGAGGTTGTGTGCAGACTTTGGTTGCTCTAACCCTGAAAGATGTTTTGATGTTAAAAGCTGCCAGACTCCCAACCACATTGTGGTTAAGTTTTTATGAAATCCAGATGATTTGGAAGCTGCGTGTGCATGCAGTTTACTTTAAAAATATATCACTTTTTTGGGAGCTTTCGCATGTGACTTCTTAGCCATCTGTGGGCCAGCACATTACTTCCTGTTTAATTTGGAGGTTTTTTGTCTTTAGTACAAAAGGGCTCCCTTTTTGTTTTTTCTAGCAGTTTTCAGAGTTTAATAAAGCCTCTAAAGTAAATGGAAGTCAGAACGGCATAACTGATTACGTAAGAGTCTGAATATTGTATTGGTTATAGCTGGTGTTGATAAATGCTACCCTGTGTCATAGCAGAGCTCCGAGTTATCTCGATGGGTATCTTGGAAAATCCAGCAGACTAGAGCTGGTGGTTGCTGTTGAGGGCTGGAAGAGAAGTGGAGAATTGTTTTTTTTCTTTCAAGGATCTGTAGTCCCGGAGATCAAAATGTGGTTTTCTGTTGTTGGAAGAACAGAATCCATGGTAAGTCCGTTCAGGTTTCTGTTGGGACTGTTTTTCTCTGAAGTTTTACTATCCCTGTACTTTTTCCTGCTCTCTTGCCTGTTTAAACCTGCCAGTAGTTATTTGTTCATGTAGCAACTATGTAATACAGCATGCAGTTAAATATAGTCAGATGTTAGTAGCTAACTTTCTAAAATCTAGAAAGAAAAAACTAATTTTTTAGCTTCTTCTTCATATGTACTTCTGAAATTTGTGGAAGTGACTATTAATATTTAAAGTTTCAGGTGTGATAACTACTATTTTACTGTGCCAGAGCATGAATAGCATGACCTGTGATCTGTTTACTTGTCATATTAGTTGGCTTTAATCAAGGTTCCTCTAAAAGTCTGTTTTCCTCTTAAAAAATCTTAGTGGAATAATTAAAATCAATGTCCCAAGCAGTGTAAGATTTTTAGTACTCTCTAGACCCTTCTGAAAAGATCAGAACATTCACATTTGTTGCAGTTAGGGCTTGTTATTGAACATGTTTGCAGAGGAGAGGCATTTAAATTCTCTTTAGATTCCTACTGCACGAAAGAAAGGATTCCCATGTCCTGCAGGAAGTTTTGTTGATTAATCTTTGCATGCTGGTTATACTCATTAGTATATTGGGATTTACTTCTTTAAAGTATGGAACACTTCTGCTTATTGTCCAGTCATCTTTTAGTAGTATCAACAGAAAAACTTACCTTATGAAATATACAAGGACCTTAAAATGCACACGTATGTGGCCCCACGGGCACATAAATGAGAGTGTATTTTCTAGGATTTTTTAGCAGGTAGTCAGACTAAGTAGTGCTTACTGAAATAGTGTGAGAGGTGATAAGGTGTTTCTCTTTTGACAGAAGCATTTTAAACAGGAGTATGACAGTTCAGCAGTAAATACTCCAGGGAACAGACTTACTGTTCTAAAACAAATTTGTAACATCTTACCCAGAAATAATTTGCATTATTTGGAAACCTTGTTTGTTCATAAGGATGAGTTAAATGATCCTAAATTAAAGTTGCTTTAATTTCTAAACCACTGTTTGTCATTTTATATTTAGCAGTCAGTTCAAGGTGTTAAATTTAAGGAGGGTTTGAGTCTACAGGAATATAAATTTTAAAATAAAATTTTTATGAGGGTTTTTCTGACAAATATCTTGTAGGAGATCCATGTAGAAGGAACAGGTTTAAACATGATTTTAATTTTTTTTTCCCCAAAATTGAAAATTATGCTTGTAGTTAATTATACTGGTAACAATGTACAAATGTGGGTCTAACTTGTCTTTGCAAATACAGACAGTTGATAGGATTTTTTTTTTTACTTACTCGGCTTTTTACAGGTTCTAGGTCTTAAGATTTCAAATATCTCAGCATTTAAAGCCTTCCTGTGACTGTTTTCTAAGCATTTAAGGAAATTTTCTGGTCTTTTCTCCCAGCATGAATTAATTGAAATGTTTTGGTAATAAGATTTAAAATTTTGTGGAGGTGCTTTTTTATTGGGTTTTGTTTTTGTTTTTTTTAGCTTTCAGTACTAAACTGCTAAACTAAACTACTGGTGTTGCCTTAACAGGCTTCTTAGGAGGACTTTAGGGAAAACACAGTGTATAATTCTCATTTTCAGAACAGATTTCTCAATCCCACAGAAATAAAATAGTATGTAGGTTGCCAGTTTAGTTTTCATAATGAACAAATAAGTAGCTGTGTGTTAACAATTTGCTTGTTTTTTGTTGATTCCTAGCTTCCAGCAGAGTTTTTGCTTACATTTCAGTGTCCTGTAGATGTTGTACAAAATTTTTTTAGCGCTTTTATGTGCTGTGTAAAATCTGAAGGTTACACTGTCACAGTGTGATTTTTCTTCTCAGTAGTTGTGAGACCTCAGCTCTGCTCAAGTGGAGTGGGTTTTGTCTTATTTATTCTCTGGTATTTAGATTGATACTGCAAATAGGTGACCCAGACATGTATTTTAGGCCTTGTGAAAGAAAGTGAGTTTTAAAATTCACGTGCCATTTCCTCATTGCACTAATACCCTGTGTATGCAGGCACTTCTTTGCATGCCTGCTAAAATTGTAGCACACATACGCTCTAGCTAGAATTCCTGTACCAGGCTTCTTTAAATTCTGGCATTCTAATAACTTTGAAAATTCTGTTTAGATACATGTTAATACAGCTTTTCTTTTTTTTTTTTTTTTCTATTAATGGAAAAAACTTTTGGAACTTAGTAAGTTCGGTGTTGACTTTTTGCTGTATGAGTAATACTCTCAGTTGGAGTAGGAATTTAGGTACTTAATAGTATGTGTTAGTGTACACACTGATCCAGGATTACTTTGTATCCATCTGAAACTGCAGAGCCTGCATTATGTGGAAGTTAATGCTCTGGGTTTTTTGGGTTGTAATTTATCCTTAGCTATAAAGGCAAGTGCTATTTCTTTGAAAAAGTGCAGAGATACAGAGTGGGTTTTTTTTCCAAAATAAATTGCCCAGTATGTCTTGCCTGTGAAGCCTAATGCAGACATAATTAAGCTGAACCATAGGATCAGAATTGACTTACCGAGGAAGAGCATCAGAGAACGTGCAGCACAACTTGTGGATTTGTACGTAACTCTGAGTATTATTAGTGTGTCAGTGCTCATGGAGTATTTATAGCAAATATACATGAAAAAGTTAACCCTTGTCTGGTGAAATAGAGCTCAAGCAATAAATTTTCCTTGAGCTCAGTGAAAGGGTTTTCCTTTGAACAAAAGAGAAGTGGAATCAAACAGGCTCATGTATTTAATTTCTTTTTTTGTTTTTTTAATTAAATTGCTTTTAATGCATTTCTAGTATATTACATTAAGTTACAGCATTTATAATAATAAAGAAGATGACTTTTTCCAGAAAGATCAAGACAGACTAATGAACAAAATTTGCTTAGTCTTTTACATATGTTGTATATGAAACCTTTTGCATTTACTTACCACTTTTCCCATTTCTTGACAGTAAGAATAAAGTAAAGTAAGTTTGGAGCTGTTGCATACTTGATTCCAATCTTAGGGTTAAATGTTAGGTCAGTTCCTGGAGTGTGAGAGCAGTTATGCTGTTGTAAATTTATGTATTTCTGTTTAGCACAGAAGATGCTAGAGCTCTTTGCGTCAGTGTACCTGCTTTCCATGCTGAACACTGTTAAAATCCCCATACAACCACATATGCACAAGAGTACAGCACAGGATAATTTATTAATGCCATTTCAGGACATCCACTTCAGAACATGCTGGGATTTCCTGTGAGAAGCACATTTGAAAGACGAGAGTATATTCACTTGCTTGCTTTGTGTGCAAGTCAATCTTGATTGCAAACATTCCTTTATTAAAAAGTAACAAGTAACCCTTATTCCATTAAAAATAACAACAAAACTCTTCAGTCTTTTCTCTTTACTCCCTTAGAGATTTCTTATAAGTAGAGCATTTGGATACACCAGACATAAAGTTTCTAGGTTGTTGGATGTGTCAGATGTTGGATGTGCTGCTGCCAATCTGCTTTTTTTTTTCCTTTGTGTATTAAGGCACTTCTCATCTGTTTTTCCCACTCAGTGCAGTTTAAAGCTGCTGTGGAATTGGTCATAGCATTTAAATGCTTAGTATCTTTACCTGTTCAATAATATTGATTATCACCAAAGTTTTGGTGAGAACCTTTTGCTTGTTTTGTTTAATTGGAAATACTTTGATTTGTTTGATTGGAAATATTTTTGTTTGTTTAATTGGAAATATTTTGCCCATTTGTCACTGTACTTTTTCTTGCTCCAGAAACATTTGGGTCTTGGCCCCCAGCATGGAGGAGTATGTGAGAGGGGAAAGCAGAAGTATGTTGTATGTAGAGCATGGGTCAGTCTTAAATTCTTTTTGAGTCAGAGTACAACATGACTCAGTGCAGCTGTAACTAACCACAGCTAACAGGTCAGTTTTAGATACAAGTAGGCTGGTTCACCTCATTTATATTTGAAAAGTATTTTCTCTAATGATGACAGCTTTCTGAAGTGTCTGCATTGGTCTTGAGACAACACAGACCTTAGCTTTCTCTGACAAAGTGGGCTTTTTCTGATTTTCAAGTCCAGAAAAGTTTGCACTTGCTAGAGGTGGGACCAGTAGCTACAAAGTTGGCCTTTCTCTGCCTCTGGGCCCGCAGCAAGTAGTTCAGTGAGTCTTAGACTAAGTATATTTACTACCTAAAGAAGATAAAATTTATACTGATCCAGAAACAACCTAAAGAACACATGCAGCTTTATGGAATGTGAGTGGGTGGGTGGTCAAAAACCTTTGCTTTTGCCTCCTAGAGAGTGAATTTGTAAATGTGCTGCATAGTTTAGTAAATTGTTATTTTTTAAAATGCTTACAAGCTTGGGTTATTTAATTGCTTCTAGATAAATTACTTTCCAGGGCAGTCAGAATGAGACTTGATTCTGTTCCATAGACTTGCTTTTAAGGATGTTTATTACACCTTGCAGAGAGCTTCTGTGGAAGCTTAAGAATCTGGAATTGGGAATTAGCCTTGATAAAAATCAGTGAAATCTACTCTGGGTGTAGGCAGATAAAAGGCTTGATGGCTGATATCAGGCCTGATAAGCTACATTTCTATTCTATTTTCTTTTAACACATTTTTTTTGCAGTTGATTTGTTGCATATCAAACTGTTTAATTTTTGTAAAATACCACAGAAACTTAAGTGACTTGGAAGAACTGTCAGCTGTAAAGCATTATGAGACATCCCAGACACCTTTAGTACGATATATTTGTACACATATATGTGTGTAAGATGTGTGCACACATATATGTGATACCTACATTATTAAAATAAAATCTTATTTCATGTTTGCATAAATATGAAGAATTTAAGAAAATCTTGAAAATTACTGATTTTAAAAGATGTATGATTATGTGAACTACTGAAATGTTTTGACATATAGTCTTGGTATCTGAAGCCACTTAAATTGGAGTATTACTTAAAAAGGTTGGTGACTGTATGACACGTTTGTGGATTCAAGGTATATTTGGAGAGCGAAGATACTTTCAGTTCAGTACTAGTTTTTCATTTTACTATTTATATGAAATGTGAAACCATTTACATGTATATGTACTTAAGACAGAAATGTACATTTCTATATTGAAAGATCATTAGGAAGACATTCTGACATTTTATGGAAATTAAAGTCAGCTTTTATATTGAAACTTTTTTTTGTATTAAAGCATCTAAGATTTTAAAAAAATTTGTTATGGAAGGGTATGTTTTTAATCAGGTATGATTTTGCCAGACTTCATTGGAAGCTGTTCATTGCTTTAGTTTTATCAGAGTGATAAACAAAGTTATATGAAGCTCAACGGGTGTGGGCAAAAGATGCTTCAGAACAAGTAATGACAAGACCTTCCTGTTAATTGTCTGGGGCAGCACCGGTTTGGTTAGGTGCTGTACTGCAGATCTGCTCTGCAGATGCATAGTTTTCCCTTAATTACTTAATACAAGTCTTCTATTATTTTTAACAACTGTAAAACTGTTTCTATAATAGTTTTTGTAGTTCTAGTTCTCATTATAGGTATTGAAATAACCAGGTCATTTTACAGGTCTCCTAAAACTTCAGGAATATTGCTAACCTCACAGAAAGTACAGCTGGTTTGTGATCCACCTCTGTTGGATGGGGATGTGTGGGCATGGGAGTGGTTCAACTGTTAAGAGGTTAGCACCTGGTCAACAGATGGACCTTCACTCCCTCTTATTCCTTACACTGGGATGCTGGTGGGGCTGTGTGGTGTCTCAGCACCTCCAGGCCATCATTCTGCAGGTGGCAGGTCCTCATGAGTGTGTCACAGCATGGGTGGTTCACCTGGGAATGAAGCTGCATGTTGATTCTCACTAGAAGGAGCTGGCTGTTGTTTTCACCATGCCTTTATGGCTGCTTGTCCTGGCAAATACCAAATGGGAAGGAGGAGCAAGCAGAATTTCTTCTGCCCACTTTTCATGCTTCTGTGGTGACTCACCTGCTCATGGATGGCTGTGCTGCTGCCATTAGGAAGTCTGTCGGATATTCCTGTTACTCAAACTGTGACTTTTCTGTGCAGTTGCACTGTATGGTGTTTTCTAGTTTTTATGGCCAATAGAATGTATGTCAGACAAAGTTCCCTGTGTCTGTTACTGACAAGGAAGTCTTAAAAAACTCATCTTGTGACTAGCAATAAAATCTGTTCTCCTTAACTTTTCTGATTAAATCTGTCATGTTTATTAATTTGTTACTGTGGTACTTTTGTACATCCTCAATTTTATATCCTCCTGATGTAGGAGTAGCAATTTCTTTTTTTAGATCACTGTAGTTTATCTTGTTCTTGTCTTCATTAGTCTGAATGTTCTATAGAAGTAGCTGTAATGGTTTGTTTTGATCAGGTATTCTTTAATGCTGCCTCTTTTATTTCTACAGTTTTCATAGTGATACTCTTAAGCAAATGCAGTATTTTGGGCACAATCCTTTCAGAGCAAGGAGGGGCTTGCAAAATAATCCTAATAGTGCAAACAATTATAAGCTACTGTGTACTAATATATTAAAAATGGATGTGATGGAAAAGGACTTGTTTCTTGTTAGGCTATCTCAAAAACTTAAGTTAGATTACATTATCCAGCTTGGTCCTTCAGCTTCTTTAACATGACAGAATTTTTGTGATTAAGGAGAAAATTGTACCTGGCTTAAAAGAGGCAAATACCCTTTTGGATAACAGGTATGAAATCTTTGTATAGCATTGTCTCAGCTGAACTTTTTTTTTTTAGTGCATTAAATTGACTTGGCTCTGTTGTATCAAGTTAGTTTTTCTTCCATCCTCCTGCTCTCAGTGAATTTGTAGGTTTTTTTTTTCTTTTTGAGATTGAAGTCTTTTTGACTTGAAGAATGAAAATCCTATAAATTGGGGGGAGATTGTTTATTTTCTTCACCTTTCAGGTTCTGTTTTAGGGAGGTACTGTAGTGGTTAGTTGTTTGCTCCCCTGTCCTGTGTCAGTGCCATCTTAAATATAATATATCAGTATTATGGAGACTGAAGTTGTGCTGAACAGAGGTGCCAAAATTGGCTCTTTAGCTGCTATGGATTGCAATAGGTACGTGAGTTCTCGGAACTCTTCCAGGCTTTCAGGCCCTACAGGAAAGCAATTCAGTTAATTTATTTGTTTGTTTGTTTGTTCAATAAATTCTTTACTGAATTCCTTTATGAAAGGTGATATGTGCTGAGATCTAGCTCAGGTTTTCCAGTTATCCTACTGCTATTTAGAAGACAATTGTAAGTGAAAGTTTACAGAGTCTTCATTACACCTTAATTTTCCAAACATGAGTACTTAGCAAGCACTTTTCCTGCATTAGTTGAGAAGAATATATATGTGTCATGTATAAGAGCACATTTTTCAGAATATACCAATGTTATTTATGTATGTTAAAAAAAAGTTATCTCTTAGGTGAGATTTTAATGTCGACTTTAATTGTTGCATTTTAATGGGTTTTTTGTTGGCTCCAGTCTGTCTGAATTCATTCATCTCCAAGATAAATAGTAGTGTTTTTTTAAAAAAGAACTGGAAGCTCTTGCTGCAGTTCCAGCTGGTTAGCTGTTCTCTGCTCCAGTCTTTGGTCTTATATTCAAGTGAAGTTAGATTTGCATGGACTCTGCAACTCATGGCCTGTAACCAGTACTGATAGAAAACTCAGCAGTCATCATCAGCCAGATGCCTATTAAACCCTCTCTGTATTTTACTTCCTTGCTTTTTATTTTCCTTTGGTTTTAATTTATAGCCTTTGGTTGTAATTTCAGACTCTATCTTGTAAGATTTTTCTAAGCATGCTTTTGTTCTGTGGTAAGAGCTATTTCAAACTAATAACAAAAATAGAGCTACTCCTCTTTTCTTAAAGCTTCCCTATCTTCCTTCAGTCCAGCTTTAAATATTGTCACACCCCGTACAGGGCCACACAGATGAGATAAAGGTAGGTCTAAGGAAAGTAGAACTCCCGGTGAATTTTAATCTCTGGATTTATTGATAGTGTTTCCTACCTCAGTTTTTCATTTATCCCCCTGACTTGTAGCTCCATTTAGTCTATCAGTAAGGGAGGACTCCTTGTTTATTTTGTTTTTATATGGTTTACATGGTAGTTTGGTCACATAGATTTTCTTCATTTAGGTTTAGAATAATGACCTAAGTTACTATTCTAGCAGACATCTGTATGCAGAAGTGTCCTGTCTTTATTTTTACCTCCCAAGTAGGATTAGAAAATCTTTTAGAGTTCCAGTTATTAAAATTCCAGTTAAATGGAAAAGTTGTCCTTTGTCATAGAATTCCAACCTGTAAACCACAGCAAATTTAGGATTAATTATTCTCATACTCTCACTAAACTCCAAGTGCAATGTATTAACATCTTTCAACTTGTGCTCTTTTAAAACATTTAATTACTTCTTAAGATAAGTGTGAGAAGATTAGAAAATCTTTATACAGGTGTTGCATCTCATGCAAATGTGTGGCTTCATCTTGGATACTGGATTTAATAGCTTGCCTCAGTTTCCCCCATGTGTTGGCTTTATGCATATTAAAGATGAATAAGCCCAAGCATGGAGAAGATTATTTTCAAGAATCTTTTCGTGCTTGGCCTCAGAGATCTAATAAAGTTCTGTGGAAAAAGAGGAGGGCAGGAACATAATATTTATATCCTGTTGTGCAATTAAATGAGTAAAAGAGCATTGTGCTTTTTAGCCAGATGCATTTTTGTCAGTTCTACATATGTCATTCATCTCCATCCTTTGCTAAAGTTAGGAAATTTTTTACATTTAGGAAGGGAATGGATGGGACTAGGCAAAATTGGGAAGTGTGTTTTCAGTGCGTTTGCCATGCAGGCGTTCAAAGGCTTAAAAATGAAGACATTTTCCACTGTGTAATTTACTTCTCTGTGTGGGAACCTGCATGTATGTGGGTGTTTGTTTTGCAATTGTTTTGGGGATCAGCTCCCACTAGAATACAGTTGTTTTGCAGGCACTACACAGAGCTGCTTGAAAAGTTAATAGGTGAGCTATAGTAAGATTTAGGAATTTCAAATGGTTTAAGTTGTTGGGTTGAAAATAACGTTATTCACCAAATAAAGAATTAACCTCCTTTGATGATTCAGGCCCCTCCTAGCAACCTCCTTTCCTGCACTGTTATGAACAAGTCATGCTGTGCTGTAAACAATTTAGGGAAGCTGATTAAGTTGAAAACAAAGCTTGTATTTGGGAGGAGGGGAACTGGAGACAGGGATCAGCTGGGTCTCCAGCCAGGTCTGTCATGGGACCTGCCACAACACAGTAGTGCCTGCACAGCTCCAAGTGTGAGACAGCATGCGAGCAGACAGGTGGGTTTCTTCCTGACGCTCTGTATAAGTACACTACCACTGTCACTGTAATTAAATTATTATTATAGGATTTTTAAAATCCAGAAATGTGTGGAGAGTGCTTCTTTGCTGGCCTCCAAACTAGTTCTCTCAGCTTTATGAGCTTTATTTGTGTATAAAGGTTTCTGTGTATTGATTATTTAACTGGATTGTAAAAGCACAGAATGGAGGTGTTTCTCATATTGCAGCTTAGGTCTGATGTGCATCAGGTATGAGCATTTTTAAATACCATATTCCCTTCTTCGGTCTTCAGTCCCCAGTTCAGTATTTGTTGAATTCTGCTCAGCTAATATCTTCCGTGTGGAACTTCTTTTCCCCTAGGGACCTGTTTTGGCTATGCATTGTAAAAGTAGGTGTCATTTAGAAGTCCTCAGAGTTGTATTATAGTCAGTTCAGTTAGAGAATATCGTCACCCAGGTGAACTGAAGCAGCACTAGCAGTTTAGTTTTTTTTTCCTTAAAGTATTACTTAAAGGAGAGGATTTCCCAAATTTTTCCTTCAAAGAGTATCTTTTACTTTCTGCAAGGATTGTGGGAAAAAGTTGTATCAAGTGTGAAAGAAAATGAGTAGATTGGTATCACTAGCAAGTGTGGTACAGCAGATGAGGCTTTTTTAAATATAGAATATCTTACATTATTTTTTGAAAAATCCTTGAGAAGGTTTTCGTGATTTTGTATTTGGTTATGTATATTTGAGAAAATGTGCTGTATGTTTCAGTATGTTGATCTTGGGGAAAGGGAATAAGCCATCTCTTTATGCTTACTGCATTCTTGCTTTCCGCAGTCATCTGACTCCTTTACAGTTGTGTTCTTCTGTTTGGACTAAAAGCCATATGGATGCACATGCTTCTGGTATTAAAGATTGGAGAAAATAAAATTAAGTGAAAAGAAGGTCTATCATGCTTTTGTTACTGATACATACATGTTATTGCTCTATCTGTGGGGGAATAGTTTTAATTATGTTGACTTTCACATTCCTTTGAAAGAAAAGCAGTTTAATAAGTAGTTCACAAAGAAATCTGTTTAATTGTAAAGCCTTAAATGAAAACAGGAAAACCCATGTGGAGCATATAAGAATTTTATTCACTTTGGAGTTTAGTATGACTGACTACATACTAAGAACCATTTTATGTTTCTAAAAAATTGTATATTTTTTTTCTAATGCAGCCTTCTGAAAGGTAGAAACAAAGCAAAATCAAGTCTATTTCTATAGAAATTAGGAATTCGGATTCAAGTTACCGTAAAGCTTAGGGTGAAAGTTGAAGGGAAGGTGATGAGTTGATTTTAAGTGAGAAGCCTTGTAGTGAGAAGTCTTCCCAAGCTTGTACATGTATATCGTTAGAAACATGTTAAATGACATGTGAATTAGAGGAGAAGCTCACTGGTCCTAATAAGACATGAGTAAATGTGGTAACTGATAGAGATTTTTTTTGTCATGTAATCTGAACAGAGATTTATTTTTAAGTAATTTTTATGCTTTCAAAATGCATTGTTTTTGTATTTAAGTGAGATGACTTGGAGCTAATGCATCTGCTCATAACTTCCTTTAAAAGAACAGGAAAGAGATTGACAAACTGTATAGATATCATAAAAACATTGTAAAAGAAGCAATGAGGAGTAAAATGCTAGCTCCTTTGAATCATAATGAAGAATTACTGTCAGGGTTATCAGCGCAGTTAAAGCAAAAATCTGACTGATATGGTATCTTCCAGCTGTGGTGCCTTTAGCCAAAGAGCATAACAAAAGTGTAAGATTTCTTTCCTGTGAGGAAGGGGTGGGAGAATCGGGATTGTTCAGCCAGAAGTAAAAACTCCAGAGTAGCCTAATTGTGGCCTTCCAGTACCTAAAGGGTGCCAGCCAGCCAGCTGCAGAGGGACTTGTTAGAAGAGCAAGACAAGGGGGAATGGGTTTAAACTGGATAAGAGTAAGTTTAGATTAGATGGTGAAAAGAAGTTCTTTACTGTGAGAGTGGTGATGGATTGGAACTGGTAACTCAGCTAAGTGGCGGATGCCCCATCCCTGGAAGTGTTCAAGGCCATGCTGAATGGGGCTTGGAGCAACTCACTCTAGTGAAAGGTGTCCCTGTCTGTGCAAAGGAGGTTGGAGCTAGATGGTCTTTAAGGTTCTTTTTAACCCAGATTATTCTGTGGTTCATCCTGGTTTCTAGCTTTCTATAATTTCAGAGTTGGTTCTGTGTTGGTTGGTTGGTTGGTGTTTTCCCTAAAGCCTCAAAGAGCGCTACCGAGAATCCTTGCTTCTGTTTACACTTTGGCATCTTTCAGCAGTCTTGTTCCTGGCTGTTTCCCAATTTAATTATGAAATCTTATGGAAAATATTTTGCAGGGTGGAGATTGGTTGCATTTTGTTTTTGTTTTACTATTTAAAGCATTCTAGATGTGATAGGAGAGGTAAGAGCATGTTTTCTACTGGCTGATCAGAGAGATGATAAATAATTCTATCAGTGCAACTCATAATCCCATTGGCCTTCAGTTCCTTGATTGTTGCTGAGCTGAGGAACCAATGTGTCTTCTTAGTTGGTTCTCTCAAGAAAGGTATTCCATGTTTCTGATGATTCTGTTAGTGTCATTTTGTAAGGGAGTAATTAGAATTATAAGCAGCTTTCTAAATGTGACCCTTTTAGATTTTTAGCGACCATGGTGGCTTTTGCTTTGTTCTTTTCTATTCTGCTGGCTTCCAGATTTCTGAGCTGATATAAGATGGCTCTGGAAACAGTGATTAAACTTTAGAAGTTAAAGTCAGTTTAGAACCCATTCTTTATTGTATTTGTGCAATTGAAAATGTTTATTTCATCATTATCTGCAAACCAGTATAAGCCACGTATCATGGGCTTATACAGAAGGTTTCAACTTTGATTAATGTGCCTAAGAGTCATAATCAAGCATGACAAAGGTGGTGTATATGGATGAATATAGTGCCTAATGCAATAAATAGTACCAAAGTTGTGTGATTAATGTGTGCACTGTTTTAAGTGGCAGTGCTCTTCCAAAGGTTTCCTTGTTTTTACCTAATCATGGTATGAGACAGATCTTTGTCTGAATTTCTGGACCTAAGGCAAAGAGATTCCTGCTAGCATCCTTTGAAGTTAGTACTGAATAAAAATGCTATCAATTCCAGGTGGCTTAAGAGGAATCTGATTAGCCTTGGTCAGTGTGGCCACTAAGAAAAGCTGGTGTTTGGTTCCTGCCATGACAGATGTGATGCATGAGGTTACAACTCAAGGGTGGGTGGGTGAGTTGCTTTTGATTATTTTGCCCTTTGGAATTCAAGGTTCTTGCCTTCAGATGTGCTTAGTGACTCAAGGCATAGGAAGGGACATGTAAACGCTGTCATTTAATTTTCAGTTCCCAGCTAGGAAAGCTTGTAACTGGTTCTGCCAACAGTGCCCTGGTGGGAAACCAGCACCTTAGAAGGTTGAAACATTACACCACATTTGAACCAGTGAAGTACATCTTCACCCCATTACTGCTCCGGTGTTCAGCATCAGGTGATCCATCTGCAGCTCTTGGTTTTGACTTACTTGATGAATCTTCTATTTGGTACATTTAGTTACATTACTATTATTTGCCCTTTTCTGGAACACGTAGGAGCATGGTAAACAGCGCATACATTTAGGGCTCCTCTGCAAACTTCTGTTCCTTGTGAAAACTAACAACTTTTGATTCATTATTGAACCTGTTATTAATACAAGGACAGGTTCTTTCTTATTGCGTGTCACTCTTGAAGAACTCCTGCTAAAAGATCTTGCGATGTCCATCTTGGAAGTCTTGGTGTTCAGCTAGATCATCCTTCCTCATACGCATCTTGGTTCTTTGGGGGAAAAACAAAGAGATTTGTGAAGCGTGATTTCATTTTCCATTACATTTATGTAGCTATCTTCTGACTTATGTTTCTCATAACTTTAGCCAATTTTTCTGGTATAAAGTTAAAATTATTCTGGAGTTACAGCAGTGTTTCTTTAGAGCTTAAAAAAAAAAAACAAACCAAAAAGAAACTGAACTCTCTTAATTTCTTTGTATTCTTTCTAGACAAAGAAAGTATCTGTATTTCAGTTATTTTTTGCATTTTTCCTTTTTACCCATAAGTATGACTTAAGCAATTATTGTGAAAAATTTGGACATGTAAAATGTCATTCTGGAATCATAAGACTTGAAGGAATTATTTTTCTGCGTCTTTTGTGTAAACATTTGGGATTAACCTAAGACTTAATGAAAATAAGTCTTTCACTTGTGCAGAAAACCATGTCTGTGTAACACTAGCTTTGGAATAATCTTCACCTTGGTTTTGATTTTACTCTATTAAAACAATGGGAGCAATGCATGCTTTTGCTACCAAAACCAGAGTTGCAAAGGAGGAGGGGAAAAAAGGAGTAAGCTATATGTTCAATATCAAAGCAACTCGGGTTGTTGTACAAGAAAAATGATGTTGCAATTAAGTCTGTGCTCTGTTGAAAACGTACTTAGCACTCTCCTAAGTGACTTGCAGAGTGAAATGGCACCATTTACTGAAGTAGATAAATGACAAGTAATAGTCTTACATTATAAGAGACAATTGAAAGGTTTGTGATACTAACATTTGGACTGATTTGTGTGGTGTCTTGTACATTGGAGCATGTGGATGACACAACAGCATGGCTTGAATAGATGCTTCCATTCTTGTATCTTGGTATCTGTTGGTATCTGTCTTGCAATAAGTTCATTGTTAACAGTCCTTTCAAAATGTAGCAGAACACTTTTGAGAAAGATGTTTTATGAACAAAATTGCATGGTTTTGCACTAGACTTAAATATTGGCTCTGTCAATTCTAAAATACTTATGTCTGCTTTACTTGTTTATGTAAAGCTAAAGGCACTCTCTGTTTCTTTACACTGGCTCCTTTACAGTCCTAATGAATGTAAAAAAACATTTCTATTCCATTTTCATGTAATCTGCAGTTTACGTTGTTTCACTGGGGTACAGTGTTCTCTTCAAAAACATAATACAAAGAGTTATAATTAGCATGTGTATAAAAGTGCAAATAAGTATTTCTTATTAGAAGGAGACTAGAGCAAACTTCTAAAGTATAAGTTTTAGTTAATGTATTTTTTTTATTCAAACTTCCATTAAGACCAAATATTATTTGCTTCTAACAAAGCTTGCAGTTTTGATAGGCCTACTATTAAATTTTTCGTGTGAATTAAATTGAATGTAACTTTTCTCTGCATAATTGGTTTTTCTCCAGTTTGAAAATACATAAAAGTAATGAGAAAGTAGAGGTTTACTTAACCATGTAAACTTTTCTAAAGTTTGTGGAGTGCTTAAGAGATCAAATATAAATTAACTAAATTAATGCCTCTTTCTCTGTAGGGTGCTGGTCAAGACAAACTTGGAATATATGTCAAGTCTGTTGTGAAAGGAGGTGCTGCAGATGTGGTCAGTAATATTCTTAATTCATCAATTTCAAAAGTAGTAAGAGCCTTCAGAAATGCTTGCAAATCCTTTGTTTACTAGTTTGTATGATTCAGTAGTTTGTGAATGATTGATTGTTTTAGTGGAGATCATGCTGGCATTGATGTATGAATTTCCTTCTTTTGAACACGTATTTAGGATGGTCGTCTGGCCGCAGGGGATCAGTTGCTTAGTGTGGATGGTCGAAGTTTGGTGGGCCTGTCCCAGGAGAGGTACAGAATGCTTTCCTTGGTTGTTTTTATAGAAAGAAAATGTTAGCTTAATATGTACCAAAATGGGCAGAAGCTCATGATTTTTACACTTTATGCTTTGTCTTGGTGTCTGATAACTGCCTATGGATAACCTTAGCAACAAATTCAACTGTTTGTGTAGTATTTTTCTCTTCTTTTCATACAGTATGGGTTATTTATATAGAGGAGATTGTAAGATTGTATTATACATTTGGATTTTGGTTTTGAACAATCTTTATTTCAGTCTAATTTTAAATACTTTGGCTTCTGACATTTGAAGCAGAAACTGGGACTAAGTAGTACTTGCCAGTAGGTATTGTCTGCGTGCATAAGCCTATCTTCTTGTCATTATCTTGGAATTTTTTTCAAAGTGATTTTAAGTATTAGTCTGAAAAAGAGTGCTTTGTCAAGCAACAGATTACTGATAATAAGGGTAACTAAGTAATACACTGCCTAATTTAATTTTGTTTTATTTGCTCTGCCTTTTTTTGCAGGGCAGCAGAACTTATGACTAGGACAGGTTCTGTAGTAACACTAGAAGTAGCAAAACAAGGAGCAATTTACCATGGCCTGGCAACCCTGCTTAATCAGCCATCCCCAATGATGCAAAGAGGTAAAGATGCTAATATTGATGTTAATAATAGCTTTGTAAGTCTGTCTTCTACATTCATAAGAATGCAGAGAACAGAATAATTTACAGTATCATACCAAGCATTACTATAATATTAAATCAGAAAAGAAATGTAATTGCACAGAAAAAAAGAAATTTCCTTTCTTGTCAGAAATTCATCTGGTTTTAAATACTGCTTGAAATTTTCCTAGTTTAGTAATGAATAAATCCTTTGCACATGTACCTTTTAAAAGTTAATTATGCATTTAAACACAATTCTGATTTGAATTCATTTTTGTTTTAACAAATGGAATATAATTAATATAAAGGGCAATTAACTCAATGGCATTTTTTGTCCCTTTTATAAGAGCTTCTCTCCTCTCAGAATTGTCTTCCTTGTAACCACAGAGTGCAGTGTAACTAGTTGGAGAGAAATAAATGTAAATAGAAGCCCTGAAATGTATTTTGCCATTGAATTTTAATTTTTTTTTTAACTAGAAATGTTGAAATGTATCTTCTTAAGTTTCAGTGTCTGATCATAAGACGTTCTTGGATGCTTCTCCAATGTTTTATTTTATCATCCTACTTCAGGGTACTAACAAAAGACATATTAAAGTCCAATATAAAATAGTATTGTAAAGGAAATAATTTTGTTAATGAAGACATTTTCTACATACAGTACCAGTATAGGAAAGAATGGGTTAAAAGAACAAATCCTTATTATCACAGTTGACACCACCATCCCAGATGCCATATGTCCCAGTCATCCAGAGACCTCTCAGTATAACATGTTTAGTTTTTCCAATTGTTGTGGTACTTTGTCAGAAGTTCTTTTAAAGAATACAGATGGAGGGAATTCTGTACATTTGATAGAAGATTGGGATTATGTATTTGAAGAAATAAAGATTTTTAAATCTAGCATTTGCTTTACTGGGAACTTAATTTTTAAATATAAGCTCAAGGTAGCTCTGGTTTGAAAAAAAAAATACGCTAGGCAATAGTTAAGTGAAAAGGAGAAACTACATATCCAACTGTTACAGTTTTTGACCGCCGTGGCTCAGGTAAACCCCGACCAAAGAGTGAAGGTTTTGAGCTGTACAACAATTCCACACAAAATGGATCACCTGAGAGTCCCCAGCTGCCCTGGACGGAGTACAGTGAACCAAAGAAGCTGCCAGGGGATGACAGACTGATGAAGAACAGGGCTGATCATCGTTCCAGTCCCAATGTAGCAAGTAAGAAAAGTTATCCTTCTTTAGGGGATAGATTCCTCCTGCAGTAGTTTTAGAGGCTGTTGTATTCAAAAGGGGGCGACTGTTTTTTTAAAAATTGATTAAGTTTAAAATACCAGTGTAGTGGCAACATTTGGAGCAAGCTTCTTGCTAGAACTACTTAAAGACAATATAGTTATTTTGTGAATACTGTTACTTTATTAAGTCTTTATTAAGGCCTGTAAATTATTATTAACCGTCATGTAAATGCTTCCTTTAACTTTCCAACAGATCAGCCTCCAAGCCCTGGGGGAAAGAATGCTTATGCATCTGGAACTACCACCAAAATAACCTCAGTCTCTACTGGAAATCTTTGTACAGAGGTCAGAAATGGCAAGCAAAATGCTGGCTATTAAACTTTCTTTATCTATTAGTAGTGTCAGTGGGCTTGACTCAAATCAGTGTCTCACTGAACTGTTTGACCACATTCTGTTGCTTGTGACTGGGTGGGGTTTTGCTTATTACAGCTAATGAAAGGTTTGGAAAGTTTTCAATGATTTCGTTAAATTTTGTTCATGAAGTTGTCCTTGTGATTTTTAGGTTTGTACAATGTTGCATACTCACTTTGAGACCATAAAAACATGAGTCATAGCCACAGTTATATTTGATACTAGGCAACCTCTTCATCTCCTGTCCCAGATGAGTAATGCTCTTAGGAGCCAAAAGAAAATATTTGGAAAAAACATGTTTAGAGCAATCTTCAATGCAGATCCATGTGATTAGAGAATCATACCTTGATTTTTTTTCTCCCTTTTTCAGGAACAGATTCTGCCACCACGACCTGAAGCTTATCCTATCCCAACACAGACCTATACTAGAGAATATTTCACATTTCCAGCTTCAAAGTCACAGGATCGAATGGGTCCAGCTCAGAGTCAGTGGCCAAGTTATGAAGAAAAACCACAGCTTCAGGCAGAAAGTAATAATTCTATCAATACTACCATGCAGGTGAGAAGTAATTTTTTTTCAGTATGAGGAAACAACTTGCTTTCCATTCCTGGGCAGCTAGAGACTTTTTTCAGAATCGTCAGTTCTCTACAACTATACCATAAGATGGGAACAACTGTACTTTTGCCAAGGTGGGCTTGAGTTCAGGAACCCTATGGTTTGGGTTTTTTTCCTTCGCATTTTCCCTTTTTTCCCCCCCCTTCCTTTCACAGAATTTGTTACCATGTTCTGCAGACCTGTTATCTGGGATATTTTAATCCCCCTGTTGGAGATAATGAGGTGTCAGTGGTAGTAGGGTTCATCATGTAAAATGTTCTGTGGCTTTCTGAAAAGCAAACTATATCTCCATTCTTCCAAGAAGGTTTATGTGGAAAAATGTTTGCCTGAAGGGTGTGTTATTTAAGTGATAAAGTATTAAAATTGAAATAAAACAGTTCTTGAGGCCTATCCAAGGTGTTCACTGAAACATGTTCCCTGCTCCTAGCTAAAAAAAGAAATATATAATTTCAAATCATATCTATTATCAAAGTGTAGATGCATCTTGATATGGAAGGAATTTACACCCATTGTACTTTTAGAAATTCAAACACAGTGCTGTTCTGCTCCTTTTAGTGAGAACTTCACTCAAATCCATGCAGGAAATTAAACCTAGATCTCCTAAATCTAGTTACTGGATCATCTTCTTTCTCTAATCTATCAGACTTAAAAATATAGAGAGCTTCTTTTTTCCTTGCTATTTCTTAATTAGTGATAAAAGCAGAGCTTTACACCAGGCTTATCCTTTACTCTTGGAAAAGTGCTGTGTACATTAGCTCGAGATTCTGTCTAAGTAAGCAAGGAAAGAATTGTTTATAGGTTGCTCACACATGCATGGGCAAGTGTATTCAGTAAAAAGTCACTTTTATTTTAGTGGTTTTTTAGTATTCTAGAGATAAAATTCTCATTATTTGAGCTGTTAAAAAAATAGATGTTTTGCTCAAAGTAAGACAGTAATTTTGAAAGGGAAATGCTGCAAGTTGAACAACTTTAGCAAATAGATACAGAAATATTTTACTGAATTTCCATGCTTAACTCTTACACATTTCATGATTTCCTCTCACTTAATCTTAGCTGCATAGCTAACATCTACATGCTCTCTGTCAGTGATGGGAGAAAGGGAGGTGGGTGTCTCCAGAGAACAGTTCCTACCTATTTATCTTAACTGAATTCTATGATAATTGTTGCCTGGACATGCATCTCTCCCCTGCTTAAAACAAGCTTAAGTGAGTAGCTTAGATGAGGTGGTTAAAACTGGTAAAGATGAAGCCCATCTATTAAAGTTGTTGACAGACACTGAATTTGAGCTATAGCCTTAAGGCTGAAGGCAGGGCAGAAAAGGATTTTGCTAAAGCAAAATAGAAGGTTTAACTCCTTACTAGCACTGAAAGTGTTAATAGATTTTCCCTGCCAGATGAGAGTTCTTTTAAGTTGAAAATTAGAAGAAAACAGAAAAAAACTTTTACAAAAATAAAAAAATACACTTTAATCTTTGCAGAAAAAACAGGGCTTGTAAAAAAAGCTGCTAAATGCCTGTTTTCTATTCTGAAGGCATTAGCAAACTTTGGCTAGGTGCATCTTTACAGCAAATCTACCACAAATAACTTCTGTTCAGCTCTGTTGGACTAATAGAGCATAAAAAATACACTTGTTCCTCTCAAAGAAGGCATTCTTTAGAGGTCATGGTTAAGGTCATTGATGGAGGAAGATAAAACGAGTTTGCTTTGTTAGTCTTCTCTGAATTGTTGATAATTGGTGCATTATGTGTTCAGTGCTTAGCAGTTCCTAACATTCAAAGTATGAATATTTGCTTCAAGAAAATCGTTAACAGATTTAATAATCCTGGTTTATGGTCCAGTGTTCTTTTCACGTGGTTGTTCAGTGTAATGGGACCCAGAGCTTCTATAGAAAAAGACTTAGTGTTGCACTAAAGTGACAAAAATCTCAGACCATTATACTCATGTTCCAGGAGCAGGTAGAATTAGACTGCCTGCCTGGATTCTGTACCCTGAATTGTGTCAGTAATGGGAGCTTCCTGCAGGGCATCTCTCCTGCTAATGGAGGAGGGTAGGCAGAGGCGCTCTTCTGTCTCTCTGTCTGCAGCCTTTGTGTTTGCTTTCCCAATAGGAAAGATGCTCAGTGAAGCCAGCTGAAGTCTGAATGGCAGAGCTGGTATGACTGAGCCACTGCTCAGAGCTACCAGGACTTCCATACTCACACGTGGGGGAGGGGGTGTCAGGGACAGTCCTGAGAAACTGTGCGAGCTGGGGGGTTTTTCAGCTTAAACTCCATTTTGCATTCATCATTCCTCCCAGTCCAGTTACCAGGCAGTTCCCAGGAGCTTGCTAAGTCTTCCATGGCTTGAATGAGTTAAGAAGACAGAAAAATATTTTATTGTTAGTTTTGGGAAACCTACTGGGTATGGAAATGCTGAAATTTGTTAGAAGTAATTACTTTCAGTAATTAGGATGTGTTTTGTAAGCCATTTTCAAATATGTTTTAATGTGGATGGACTGTGATACACATGCCTTGTTTAATATTTTTCAGCGTGTAGCTCGTTCTCAGGAAGAGCTCAGAGACAAAGTTTTCCAGCCAGAGAGGAATCGTTTGGAAGTTGTTATACGCAAGGATGTGGAGTACATTGATCGGAAGTCAGACAGCGATCAGTGGATGAATTCATCTGTGGATTCCAGCACATCTAGCCAGGAACATCTGAACCATTCCTCCAAACCAGTGTCGCCTGGTTCTTGTTTAACTAAAAGTGGACCTGGCCGTTGGAAGACTCCAGCCACTAGCCAGCCGACTCCAGTGGCCATTTCCCAGCCCATCAGAACAGATCTTCCCCCTCCGCCGCCACCTCCTCCAGTGCATTATGCTGCTGAATTTGATGAACTACAAATGGATTTGCCTCTGCCTCCACCTCCTCCTCCAAACCAGATAGGAGCACAAGCATCCTCCCAGGTAGCTGCTGCTGAGCGTAAAAAAAGAGAAGAGCATCAGAGGTGGTATGAAAAGGAAAAGGCACGTTTGGAAGAAGAACGAGAAAGGAAACGTCGTGAGCAGGAGAGAAAATTGGGCCAAATGCGTTCTCAGACACTAATGCCTACTCAGCCCATGGTTCCTCCTGTCTCCCTTCAACAAGTGAAATCAGAAAAGCCCTCAACTTTGCAGAGACCTCAAGAAACAGTTATTCGAGAGCTGCAGCCCCAACAGCAGCCGCGGACTATTGAGCGGAGAGACCTGCAGTACATTACCATCAGCAAGGAAGAGCTGTCCTCTGGTGACAGCCTCTCTCCAGATCCGTGGAAACGGGATGCGAAGGAGAAGCTGGAGAAGCAGCAACAGATGCACATCGTGGACATGCTGAGTAAAGAGATTCAGGACCTTCAGAACAAACCTGATCGTACAGCAGAAGAAAACGACCGCCTCCGCAAACTCATGCTTGAGTGGCAGTTCCAAAAGCGACTGCAAGAATCAAAGCAAAAGGATGAGGATGATGATGAAGAAGAGGATGATGAGGTGGATACTATGCTCATCATGCAGCGACTGGAGGCAGAAAGAAGAGCAAGGGTAAAATCCTTTCTAGAAAAAAATACTGTTAATTTTTAGCTTGGTGGGTTTTCATGCTTTGAGTGTTTTGATGTTCTTAGACAGTAAAGGAGGATGAGACTTTCTTAAATGGCTTGAATTTTAAAATTAGTAAGAGTGGTTTCATCAGTTAAGTAATATATTGTGAAAATCTCGAAGCTACCTTTTATAGAATTCAATTTTAGCAATTGAATTTATTTTTCTGGTTTTGGGGAGAGAAGAGTTTCCTTTGGATAAAGGTATTTTGCCATGTACCTAGAGTATGGTTAGAAGGTAAACTGTGTTAAAAATTTGCTTGGAGAAAGGTAAGCAAAAAGATGTTAAATTACGTAAGTTTGTAGGAGAATCAGGAATAAAAATGGTGTGATTTCTCCCTCTCCTCCCCAGTGTATTTACCTCTAAAAGTTTTTATTTATAGTCTTGGGTCATGAACACAGACACCGAATGCATACTGTTTCCAGGGAGTAGTGAGCTGAACAGACATTCCAACTTGCTGGTCTGATACAGCTGCTACCTCTGCCTTTACCACCCCTCAGTGCTGACCTCAGCAGTGGAGGGAGCATTGCTTGAGCTGTGTGGTATTGGGTGGTGTAATAGCTAATACACCTTGTCTAGAGCTCCAGCTCCTCCTAATCCGAAGCCTGGATTTTTCATGGTTTAAGTTTAATCAGCATCTGAGGTTTGCTTACCTTAGCTTCAGTTCTCTGAAAGCTCATAATATATGTAATAACATAATACAACTGAACAGTATGGTGAAATTTTTAACTATTCTTGCTGGTGGCTGTTGTCTCCCAAGACTCTGCTAAATCTACTGTTATTGAGAAAAAGTGTCTATAGGAAAATCTGTTCTTTCCTGAATAACAGCATGAATTCCAAAATTACATACCAATAGCTATGCTTTTCCAGGCTTAAAAGCTAGCTCTGTAATATGTTCAGTGTCTTCTGTGTGTTTGTCTTGAAGAGTTGACTTAATTCTGTGATAAGCAGTGTTTAATTCCTGAGAAATGTTTGGACATGCTTGTTTTGACATTTAGAAATAGCTGGTGGCTTGAGTGAGATTTGAGTTCACGATTGTTTTGGCAGCTTCATTTCCTAAACTTACTCTTCTCGTATTCGCTGCAGTCTGCATTGCTTTCCTTTTTTCCTCCTTATGCCTAACTTTATTACTGTATAAAAGAATAGATGCCTCAAACTTGGAAATTGAAGAAAGAAAAAGCTAAATATGCATTTGGCAAACAGGTTTCCCTGAAGTCCAGCATTGCTAACAGGCAATTTGTGGCATATAGACAGTTACCTATGGGCATAAAAAATTAATGTGTAACTGCCATTTTAACAAACAGTGTCTTAAAAATTTTACTGTGGCAAGGCTCAGAAAGCCACGTGTTAATAAAAAAAAGCCAGTTGTATTGCATAACAATATTAGTCTTCTCTGCAAGTGCTGGCTTTAAAACACTATTTGTGCATGAAGTTCTTCCAGCTTTTTGGAACATTTTGAAACTGAAAAATAACAGTTGTATTGAACTGAATTAATGTTTTCATTTTGATTACATTTCGCTTTTAGAGATGCAGTTAAGTAGCATCTTTGCGGAACTACTGAGGTGGATTATTTGGATATTTTGGATTATTTGTTTTAATTTCTGTATTTCACATTTATGTCCATTTAGTTCCTCATTCTAAAGCAGCCAACTAAACAAATAAAAGAAAATGCTTTTGAAATAACACATGTCTAACCTATCTTTATTTACACTGTGCATCTTTCTTTTTTTTCCCTTTTCTTACTACCTGCAGCAGACTGCTGTGCCAGCAATCTCTGTTCTAGATTTGGTATGTTTGTTTCTTTCTCTTCAATATCTCTTTCCCATTTCAGTTCCTTATTATTATTAATAACAGCCCTATGTGCTTTGGATGATGATCTGGCATCTTTGGGTGTTCAGAGATCATTATGGTACTGTAAGCAGTCAGTTAACTGCAAGCATGCATTTGAATGTTTTCAGATATGGTGATTCCTTTCCCTGTGTTTCCTTCCTCTTAGATGTTGTGTTCTGCTTGCAGACTTGATTTGTTTGTTGCAGCAGAGATCTAACATAAAAACTGTATCTACTGATTTGTGCAATTTTGTTTATAAAATCTTACTAATAACTTTGAATGAACAGGCTGTGAGGTAAGATTGCTTCCTTTCCCTTTTGCGCCCATGCAGGTTTTAGAAGAACTCTAAAGAACATTTCCTTTACAGTTTGAAGGGAAATTGTACTGAGAGCCTAATAATACAGCACACTTCTTCAGCACATGCTGACACCCTGTTGTTTGCAGGTGTTACAGCTGTTTGGTTTTGGCAGATTAACATAAAAATGGATTGTAAACTCAGAAATCACTTCCAAACTGCTATTTCCAAGTTGGTTGCATAAACATGCAATCGTTAAATTACAATATAATTTCAGTTTCAATTGGTTAATACTATTCTCTTGCATCTAAGACGTGACAGGCTTTCAAACTGCAACTGTAATTGCTATGACTCCAGCTAATTTTGTATTTTATTGCGCTCATTGGGCATGGAAAAGGAGTTTTGTAGTCTTCCACAGCAAAAATACACCTCCTTCAAAGTCAATTTCTGTGTAATCAGTGTACCAGTTCTAAAAGAAAGGGGATGTTAGTAAAATTTAATTTCTGCTGCTTGGAAAAACTGTCAATGTGTCAGTTCAAAATATGGATTTGAATATTCAGCACTGTCTTATGAAAAAAAATCACCTTTTAAAATGCATACTTCTTATAAAATCTAAGGTGCTCAGTTTTGTATCTGTGTGCTACGTGAGTGTTAAACAGTTTACAGCAATGGAACAGGTGAAGCATTTCACCTTCTTGAATTTAAGGACAAGCCAGGAGTCATGGATTTTTCAGACTTAGCATCTTATCAATATTTTCTAATTACTACCTATATTTTTTTTTGCTCAAACCTTGATTCCTGGAGCTGCAGCTCAATAGATAGAAAGCTTTTCCAAGCAGACAGCAAACATCTGGATCTTTCAGCAACAGGAGGTTGGTGAAGGCAGACGGTATCAGCAGCTTGAAAAATGGATTAGACAAATACATAGACATCACGCCTGCAAGCAGCTGCTCAGAGGATTAGACAAGGCTGTACCAGATGACATCTCTGGCAGTGTGCTAAATGCCAGGGGAATGCTAGAAGAGAAGGCCAGGCTCAAGTGCAGCTCTTTTTGCCTTGGTCAGAGACAGAAAAATACTGGGCTAGATGGATGCATGGCCTGAATCAGTCGATGATTTATGATGTTCATAAAATTAGTTTTAAAAAAAAGGCAGCAAGCTAATACTAAAATAGTTGAACGCTACACCCAGAAAATACCACTTTTCATAATTTCATTATTTTTATCCCATTCACATGACTTTTGAGACATAAATGCATCTAAACAATGCCACTTCATATACCCAAGTAATTGCTACTTTGTTTATTAAAAAAAACCCAAAACCAGCAACAACAAAACCATGTCTTGTTTGATGCTTATTTTGTATGTCTAGGGTGAGCATGGTTGATAGCTGTTCTTCTAATTACAAGGCTGAAGGAAGGTGATGAACAGTTAATACAAGAATTGTCAGCTTAGATAGTGTTTGTTTTTTAAATTCCCCTGGATCTATGAGATCTGACACAGCTTTTTAGCTGTTGTTAAATAAATAGGTATAAATTTAAAGTTTTCCTGGAGCATCTTTTAGAGTGTTATAAGCAGTGGTTGGAGAAATTAACGTTTTTTGAAATTTGAGACTTCCTGGATTTGAGAATGGCCTGCCAGGCCTGTGGATATCTTAACATTCCTGATAGGATCAGCCCACTGACCCCTTTACCAGGATCAGCAGCTCAGAGGAAGGGTGGACTTCTCTGCCCTCCGAGGTGTAGGAGCAGTTCTGTTGGCAATAAGGAGACAAAGCTGTGTGACTGAGCAAGTGCTTGGCACTTTGCAGTAGAGCTGGGTCAAAGCAGGGGAGAAGAATGGATGCTTTGTGCTCAGCTGCTTTGCTCGGTTACAGCTGGGAGAATGCTCTTCTCCATCACTCTGGCTGTACAAATTAGTTGTTCTTCCCTGTTAAAATATAAGCACATGGCTTTGGAGGAGATAGTGGAAGTTCAGTAAATCAGGTGAAAATATGTCTTTTAAACAAGAGAGAAACTGATTGGGATAGAGAAGCATCCAATCAAAATACTCAATCTGGGAATCTTACAGCCCTCTCAGTAGAAGTGTGATCCAAAGCTGATTTTCCTATGCATCTTGAAAATTTGGGGTGAAGGTAGAACTGGGTACTGTTGAACACACAGAATTACAGACACATCCCTGCAAGTGCTCTGGCATACCTCATCATCCTACCACTCCCTGCCTTGGTCTGAGAATGCTCCAAAATAGAAACTAGTTAGTGATCATCAGGAAATGAAATGTCATCTCTTAATAGTTTCTGTATTCTCATTTCTGCCTTCCATACAATTTTTAGCCATTTTCCTGTAGATATTATGGCTAGAATAGCCTCTGACCTGAATACAGTTGTCTTCACAATTCTTACAATTCCGATGTTAACAACAATTACCAGGTGGGCAGCTTGGTAACTTTTGCCTTCTCTCTTTAGTTATGGTCAGAAGACAATTAAACAAACCAGTCCTAACTTTCTCTATAATTTAGTTGGACATTCTTTACCATTTAAGTGCTTTTGAATAGGAATATTTGCTGCTAAGCAGTAAGGCATCCATACCATAACCTGGGAGCAGTAACTGTCATGTTCAGGGTGTTTTTCTAATGTAGTTGGGACAGGAATTTTCCTGTATTTTCTCACTGTGCAGTTTTTGCTTGCCTTTTTTTTTTCTTTTTTTTCTTTTATTATTAAGAGAAAATGACTTCTCTTGTATAAACTCCTGTGAATTACTAGCTGTATTTCCTTTTGACAGCAGTATTATCTCCTTTGCTAAAATAATGTCTTTCTAATAACTAAGACATGAACTCTTAATCCAAGCAGGGAGTTGGTTAACTACTCTGTTCCCTGCTCTGCAGTGCAAACTGAGCTTGATCTTTATCTTTGTTGTTTTCAGCAAAATTTTAGCCCTAAATAAGGGGAATTTACTTGGAAGTAGCATCCTCTAAAATACATTCATCAAATTAATTTTGTTCTTTAGCTTTCATGCTCAAAAATGAGCAATGGGAGGAAATAATTGGAAGAAAATTAGCCAAACTGTTTATACTTTTTTATTAATTAATTGGGGAGGAAGGTACTTGCATTAAGGTTGTCCTCACAAAATCTATTAAGATTTAATTTCTCTTTCTCTCTTGTACTACTTTGTGTCTTAAGGGTCTTTTTCTGCAAGTGAATTTGGATTGTAAAATAAAATCTAGGAGTAGAAAAGTATCTCTGTTACATGCAGTTTATAGCAAAATCAAATAATTTTTTGATTTAAACTAATAAGGATTTTTTTTTAATTGTGGGGAGGAAAAAAAAAAGATACTTTGAAACATATGCAGCAGTAAGAAATAACACAGCATGTAGTCCAGTTAATTTCTAGTTGTATTACTGTGCCAGTGAATATTCCTGTCCGTTAAGGGCTTATATGCTGCTTGCTTTAAAAAAATCAGGCAAATTTTGGATAGTGCTCAGTTTTCCTATCTGTGCAGCATCATACACGTATATAAACCAGTATTGTCTGTTGGACATGAGTTGTTCTTGTGCGCTTGTTTCATCCCAGTAGTCAAAGGTTTTCTTTCCTTTGGTCTCTGCTTTTTCCAAAACCCATCTGCTGCAGATACAGTGGGAGATTTTATTTCCTGAGTCTATTTGCAGACTTGCTGAATGAGCCTGTTACTTTAAATGGATTGACCCTTTGACTAATGAGTCATGATTTTCTGGTACTTAAATTCTAATCCAGAATGAAAAAAAGAATTGACTGCTGTAGCTGTGGACTTTTGGTTCCAAGTGTTTAATTTCATTTTACTGTACCTATGACACTATGGTTATTGAAGCTCTTCAGAGCATGAGTAACATCAGTCTTCTACTGGGGGTTCATACATGACTGCTAAAAATCTCTCCCTGTGTAATTTGTGCTTTTATGTATGTATTTCTGTGCACCTCTATTTTGCTTTTTCTTTCCTTAGGGATTTTAGGCAAGCCAGTGTAACAAAGCATACTCGTAATGACTGGAAATTGTATTGATGGATCTGTAGCATAGCATTTTCTGCTGAATGAGTTACTTTTAGATGCCAGTATTTAGTTACATTTTTAGTTACCTTTTTGACCCATCTTGCCCATGTGAGTGACCAATTAAAATTGTGTCTCTGTTAGTTACAGGATGAAGAACGCAGACGGCAGCAACAATTGGAAGAAATGCGGAAACGAGAAGCAGAAGACCGGGCCAGGCAGGAAGAGGAGCGCAGACAGCAAGAGGAGGAGCGGACCAGGAGAGAGGCTGAAGAAAAGGTTGTGGTCTTCTGAGTGCCACAGGGGTTCTTGCAGGCCTTTCCTCGTCAGCCTGCCCAGTACCAGCTCAGTGTTGGGTCAGCAGGGTTTAAACACAGTAGCCTGGTGATAGGGATCATGGCCCAAGGCTTCAGTTTGTCTATCCAAACCAAAAAGGAATTAAAGAAACAGCCCATTCCTGCTGGCTGGAGTTGACTGGTATTGCAGAAATAGTACTGCAGGCTTAGTGCCTGACAGTTCTTAGCAGGAGCAAGGCTCTTAACTTCAGAGCCTTTCTGAAAATTATGGAAGAAATCAGGTACTTCCTGTTTCCCTTCAGCTCCCATCATAAATTGCATACCTTTTTTATTATCATGGCTCAGTTAGTGCTATTGGGTTTTCCTATGTCCCAGTAGATGGCACTTACATATTTCTGTAGTATTTTTTAATATAGATACAGAGAGAAGCATGAAATACGATGGAGTAGTGATGAATATTCCATATTGTTTTTTATGTTTGGACTGTGGGAGGGAAGTGGTTTCTAGAAAGCAAGTAAATAATTTTAGCAGATAAGTGTGCAGTCAAATTATAAAAATTCAGGGTTGTAGGTTCTGCTGAAACATTATACATAAATATGAGAAGCTTAACTGATCAAACTAGAAGACAAAGCAACTTATTTGACTCAGCATGTTTCTTAAGACCTTTTTGTTCCCAGAGAAAGCAGTTACTTCTGTTCAGTTTGCCTCTTAGTAACACTGACTTCAGAAAGAAAGCTGGCTTTTAAAGTTGTTCATCTTGAAAGATTGAGCAAATAAAAAAGATTGAGAAAGCTCCCAAACTTTAGATACATAAACTTTGTTCATTTATTTTTCAGGCTTTGTTAAATTGTTTCCCATAAACAGTATGGTTGGATGAGTGGAAGAGGTGGTAATAAGAGAGAAGTGAGGAAGGTGTATCTGGAGTGCGGAAAGTTTTTAAAAGTAGATTGTAGACACCTTCAAAAATGCAACCAACAGAAAACAACTATGGCTTTCTTAACTTCTGAAAATGATGCAGCCACATGACATTTGGATCACACTTGAAAGAGTTTTCACTGGCAGATGTTGACTAAGATACTTCTACCAACTCAGAACTCAGTACCATCAGTAAAATGGTTTTAGAGAGTAGTACAAGGAGATGAGTTTCATGTCTTTGCCACAGATGAACAAGATCAGATCTATTTATTATTTTTTCAGGATAACTGACTCAGTATTGGACAGATAAGCATTAAGGTGGATTTTTTTAAACATGTGGATTAAAACCAGAAGTTAAGGTTATTTCAGATGCCATATATTCCCAGCAGAAGTTATTCTATGCTTATACGCAAAGGGTTTTGTAATGTACATACAGTTCCCAAATACACCTCATTTGTTATCGAACTACTGAATAAACCCTTGTATTAATTTACAATGTGTCTGAGACAAGAGCTGAACAGAATTAAATGTTATTTAGTTTAAAAACAGAACAGTCTTTTAAAGAGGAAGAATACACAGAAGGTATTTAATGACCTTTTAAATGGTCAGTAACCTCATGTAGATATCATTAGAATAATTTCTGTTTTAAATGCCTTTAACAGTATTTGTTTGATGCCTGTTTTGGAAAAATTCTTCGTAATACTTTTTTTGTGTGAAAGTAGTGTTCCTGGTGTTTATACTAGAAACTTGGTTAGGAGTCATCTATTCCAAGGCTCTCTTGACTAATTTACATTGTATAAGCATGAAACAAAATCACAAAGTTCCTTTAAGGCAGTAGTTAATTTTAGTTATATTCCTCTCCCACAGATTCTCTACAGCTTTAGTAAATCTGCACCTTATTAACTGTAGTTTCAGTTTGAGTAATAAATGCTGGAATGCCCTTAGTTTACGCAGGCAGTTGCTTTAGTGACCACAGGCAGTGGTAAATCTGTAAATAGCAGCTACACTGTGTTACTGGATGGCTGCTGGGTTTTTGCAAATGTGATGGTTTGACCACTGGCCAAACACCAGTGCACCCACGAAAATCATTCACTCTTAGTAGTAAATGTTCTCTGTACAAGTACATATAGATGCCCTGCTTATAGCCAGAAAAGGAGACAAAAAGGATTGACAGAAGATGTTTGTAGCTGATTGATGGAAAGCTTAAATCTCGTGGATTGAAATGTCTGACCACTGTGTTTCTGTTTCCTCTGGGCTTTCAGAGGCGCCAGGAAGAGGAGTATTACAGTCGCTTAGAGGCTGAAAGGCGCAGGCAGCACGATGAAGCTGAGCGAAGATTGCTGGAACCTGACGAGCCTGGTCTGTACAGACCTCCGCTTCCACGGGAATATGAACTCCCATCCCCAACCCCTTCATCTAACGCTCCTCCTCCCCCACCTCAGCGAAACACCTCTTACCTCAAAACACAGGTCCTCTCCCCTGACACGATTTATACTGCCAAGTTTGTTGCTTACAATGATGATGATGATGAGGAGGAGGATTCCAATCTAGCAGGTCAGGATAAGTACTCCAGCACAAGAAAATCCTATGGTGACTTTCCTCCTGCCACCCTTAAGCCACAGCAGCCCTCCCGCCAGCCTCGCCCAGTTTCAGATGGCATCTTTCTTTCCAACTCATTCCAGTCATCTTCTGTCAATGCCAACAGTACTACTGTCAAAAAAAGCCAGCCCCTGCCCCCATCAAACAAACCAAGTTTCGTCCATGCCAGCAGCTCTAAAGGTAGAAACAATGAAATAAGTCATCTCTTCAAAACTGTCCTTGTATTTTCAACTCCAGGGTTCTAGATTTAATCACTTATTTTGTGATTTCCCCCTCCCTTAATCACTATTTTCACTCTGGTGATCTACCTTAAATCTTGATCTTAATATGAATCCTTCAATTTTTAATTATTTTGATCTCTCAAATTTTCTTGCTCTTTACCCAAACTTTTCAAAAGCAAAAATTCCATCTTTCATGTATGAATCAGAAATTATTTTAACTGCTACTCAATCAGTTTGAAGTACTGTTGGTTTTGGCTTTCACTCTGTATCTTTAAGTGATTTGTTTTGTATGACTGACTGCTGTTTACTCTGAGCATCTGGAAGTGCACCTTTCTTGAACACAGGAAATCTCTCCTAATGGGTTCATGGACAGATCTTATCTTCTGCTTTGTTGTTGGTACCAGGGTTCTCTCTCTTTTAATAGTGTGTGCAAATGGCTTTAAAATTTGTATTTGTAGATGTAGATCTTAAATACACAAGCACCAAGGGAAATACAGGTCTTGCAGTTAGTTTCATGTATTAGGCACCATTCCTGAATTTCTGGTTTGTACAGTGCAGTTTCCTTGCAGAAAGACAAAAATCTAAATTTCATCTTAGTACTGTTTTACTCCTTCCCTTCTATACCTCTATGTTTCTTTGACTCCTCATCTTGTTGTTGTTGTATAACTCCAAGCTAACCATAATGAAGTTTAATTTCAGTTAGAGTTCTAGCTGCCAGGAACTTCAGCACCATATTTTACCTGCAGAGTACTAGTTGAACTATACTCTTGAATTCAAAGCTAATTCAGTCCAAAGTCTGGGGATATTTTTTAAACTGATGCTGTATAGGAGTAATCTTGTATACTTGACTATTTGAGTATGTCTCACTCTGACAAGATTGCACTTCATTGATATAATACTTAGTCTTTAAACGGCAGCATCTGCTGGTACTTCTACATTTGTTTTCTTCTGTGTTCTTTTGAAGGTGGTGGCCATGACATTCTCATAGTTTATTCTTTTTACTTACACTGGCAGTTAACAAGTGCCTGACAACCAACTCTATGTGATCAATTAATCCTTCTAAAATGAAAAAGGTAGCAAGTCACCTGAGATCCCAAGGGAAGGTGTTTATGCTGGCTTCTAGCTGAATGGCCAGCTTGTTTGCTGGACTCAAGTGGCACAGATGGAATCCTGTAGTGTGTTACATCCCTCATCACTTTTTTGGCTACCTAACAAATTAGGAAATCACTCACTTGCTTTATTCAGCAGTGTGCCCTGGGCATTGGGAAGATATGAGCCTCCAAATAGGTTCCATCTATTAGAAGCACTTCTAATCCAGCTGCAATAATATGTGACTCTGATTTAGGATATATACAAAGCTACTGAACTGCTTGTCCACATCCTGTTCAGTTGAGGCTCAAGTCATCATTTTCCAGCAATGAAAATTAGCATTCTTTCCTTTGCAGGGCTGATAAGCTTCTGCTACCATTGAACTGCTTCCAGTGCTGAAGAGAAGCTCTGCACTGTATTGTGTAGTTTTTAATATTACTGAAGGACAGTTTAGCTCAGTTATAACTACTGTCCCACTGGTGCAGTTGATGATCAGTAGTTCCACTGTTTGTGTCAGCACAACACCCAAGTTGCATAAAAAAAGTATCTACAGTGATTCTCCTGTAAAGTCAGGGGAAGCCTGATAATTTATGCTGGTGTTGCATGTGAGATCTCAGGATCTAGTCGTCTCTGTGGTAATAGCCTCTCTTCTGCAAACCCACTGTCACTCCTCTCTAACTCTGTAATAGGTTCTGAATCTTAAAGGAAAGTGAGGGAAGGTTTTAGCTTTTCAGTGTGTTTTCATTAAACTGGAGTATAATTCTGGACGCTACATGCTGTGTACTACCATAATGCTTACTACCATGCACCTGAAATCTCTGATATACCCACAGCCAATTTTGTACCAGAAGAGCTTCAGCTTTTGAACACCAGATATCACAAAGAATTAAAAATATTCTGAAATGGCAGGCTTCTGACATGAAACATGGGTACTTTATGCCTGTACTTAATTTTTTTTCTTTCAAAGGACTTTCTAGGAATTCTTATTTGAAATTGACTGTAATAAAAAGTAAAATGTGCCTTCCATCACAGCATGTAGGCTTGCAAAAACTGTTGCTTCCCTTCCCTATTTGGCACTTAGAAGGCTGCACATGTAATCAGTTAGGCAACCCTAGAGCCATCAGTCACTAGTTGTCACCACCACTCTCCCTGCCTCCCATCATCCACAACCCAGAATGCTATTTAGTATATAATTGCATTTCTAATCCTGCTTTCTGTTAATATTAATTGAAAAATGAATCTCAGGAAAGTGAAATGTTCAGTGGTATTGTTTGTGCACATTTGTTTTTTGTGGAAAACAATCAAAGGACAATTTACAAAGATTTGGTTAGGGTTTTGGTAACAATTAAGGAATATTGTAGTATGATGCTTCGCCTTTAATAGCCTAATTCATAAGCCATACAACTAATTATGAATACTCTTATTTCATAATTTTTAAAATAGCCATGAGAACAGGTTAACTTCACTTGATTGCTCAAGCTTCTCTGAAGACTGCCTGCGTAACGTACAAAGCCGTTTGCACAAAATGCAGAATTCACTGTGCAGTTTGACCATCTCCCATCTCGCTGACTCTGTTACATTCCTGTCCTTTACAGCTCTTTCCTGTTCTGAGTGTTAACTCTAGTGAACCATGCTTCTGCAAATTTTGCTCTCGTGCTTTCTTCCACTGGGTCTTTAAAGACCATTGGGTCTGTCAGCTCACCAAGGAAAAAGTCAACACCCAAATGAAAAACACTATCTAAATGCAAATGAAACCTTGTGGATCCAGCCACAAGCTTTTCAAAGTAGGGAAGGCAGTACTTACAGGAATGTAAGACTCACAACTAAGAGGAAAAAAAAAATCTTTATATGCCTGGCATACCTAGTATGATTTGGTTTGCTGCAAATTTTTGATGGAAAAAATTTGTCCTACAACACATTAGCTAAATTGGCTTATGGGTTCTAGCCTCAATCAGAATTACTGAATATTTCTGAGAAGTTAGATGTACCAGTGGAAGAAGCAAACATCTCCTTTTGTACCAAAGAAGGTTCACAAGACATAACATGAACAATATTGAGATCAGAACTGTCTGAAGACAAATCTGAGTAGTGTGCTACACTTCTTTTTACTCTTTTCATGACAGTTATTAAGAGAATATGGTCTTAAATATAAATTAAATTATTAAGCTTCTGATTGGAAATAAAAGGTTTTGTCTTGTGGCCTTTACAAGGAATTAATATAATGTGTAAAACCTGTGTGTTATATCAACTTAAAGGTGCAGTGCTGCAGGACTTGAAATTTAAATTCAGAGGCAGGAGGGAGGGGCCATCTCAGTGATACAGTTTGTGTATCAGACTTAACAGCGACTAAAATTTTGATTCTGCTGAATTGCAAAGAAAGAGGAGCTACAGCTAATTTACTTCCTGTGAAGTTTGTCACAGGATAATGAAGAGTGTTGCTCTTCCTGTTGATCTTCTTGAACAGCTTCTAGTATCTGCTTTACAATAAGGCTTAATAAGATAAAGACCATGATTTGGCATGTGCTGGACAATCTGAACAAAATGGGTTTTGACTCAAAATTAGGAATCAAAAAAATAGCCCATTTGGAGAGGGTTTGAATTTAATAGTACTGGGATTAAATATTCTAGAGATCACATGACCTCTGATTATTTATGATTCTCATTTGAATTGTTTCTTGAAAGAAGCACTGCACCTTTTTGAAGGAATACAGTATAAAACTTCTGTGTTGTTGCTGCTGTACTTAAACCTACTTCTTTCTTTTGCATAAGGAATAAATTCATACACTGGATCTACAGGAGCTGCTGCTGGGGAAGTTTATCGGGATCCAAGAGACAAAAGATCTAAAAGGTGATATACAGGAGTCCATTGACTTTTATACAACTAACTTGGCTAGCTTCTGCAGTATCTTCTGTTGTCATCGTTGCATCTCCGGGGGCTGCTCCAGAGTTCTGCTGTTGGCTCTGTTATGGGTTACTATAAAACACAGTTAAGTTCTCTCCACAAGCCCTTAGATGATCTGAAACACTGCTGAATAGCAACAAGTTTTGGCTCTACAAGTAAGCAAAATGGTCACTGTAAATGAGCAACTTCACCTGGTTTAGGTGTATTTATAAATCTGAACAGTACCTCCGCAGTGGGATTCTTACAAAACCTGTAATAAGCATTAAAGATTTAAGTTGTGTACACATCTCACACAGGCTTTACCATGTATCATATTGATGATGGGATAAGAAAAGGACAAGAAAAGCACTTCCAGTGCTTTTTCTTAGAAATGTGCCACCACAGAAAACTGCTTTAGTTTAGCCAAAGCAGTAATGCTGTGCTAACACAGGCAGAGCCTTAGTTTATAACCTGCCATTCATGTTGAAATTGACAAGCATTTCCATTTATTTTGACATGGAATAAATGGTCAAGTCATGAATTTCTCTCAAGTGACAGCACAATGTCAGAGTTAAAGGTATGTGTGAGGAACAAAACCTTTCAGAACATAATGGAGACTGCTTTGCTGTAGTCAAAGAAGCTGTAATTACGTGTCATCAAGAATGATTATGTTTAAGGATCTTGTAGATGAGAATTATAAAGAATATTTTTTCTTTCCTTTGCAGTCAAGATGCAGATTTACCTGGAGCACCAGAAAACCTGACGTTCAAGGAACGCCAGCGACTTTTTTCACAGGGTCAGGATGTATCCAATAAAGTAAAAGCTTCTAGGAAACTAACGGAACTGGAAAATGAGTTGAACACAAAATAAGATTAAAGCACCTTATCAGATGTAATGGATGATCTCCAAATTGAGGGATTGAGATTGGGGGCACACTACTAAGTATGAACAGAAAATGAATGTTTTCTGAAAGGAGTGACTTTGATTCCTCTATATCTAAGACTGTTAATTAAGACTTAGAGATGTTGCAATAGCAAGAAAACTGATTACTTTGCCAGGAGCTTGTGGTTTATACAATGAAAGCACTGTAAATTTTTAAAGATGCGAATCACGTGAAGGTAACTTTTTTTCTGTTTTGGGGGTAAAGTTCTTTTGCACCAGACCAAGTAGCACTTGTCAAAGATAAGTTCTGTTTCCTGGTGTTTTACAGACACACTTTTGTTTTAGCTGCTGAGCAGAGAGAGTGAGAATAGCTTGAACTGCCTAAACTAAACTGTGCACTAGAAGTTAGTATTTTAGGTTGTTTGACAAGAAGCCAATGTCTGGGCCACCTTAAATAAGGTTTCATATGCAAGTGTGACATACTGTATGGTGTTCATAGAAGAATCAGTATATCAATACAGATCTTACCATTACTTAGTACTGGCATAACATTCTCTAGACACATTCTCTAGATAGAATCTTGGAATAAAAATGTCTCTATTCCTATGTATTTGTTTGGTCTAAAATGGATGCCTAAGATTTTATCTGTAGTTATGGAAAAGTCTACGTTCTTGTATCCCCACTATATGTGCTTCAGACTTTGAAAAAATGTGAAGATAACAACCTTTGGATAACTGTTTCACTAAAAATTACATAAGCAATAGATAGTAGGCTACACTTAGTGGCCCTTCATCAGCTAGGACCAAAATGTTAGTAGTGTGTTAAAGGCAAGGATTACAGAAGGTGAGCAGAACACGTGGGTATGTTTTCTGAGAAATTCATATCAGAAGTGATAGGGCAATTAGGCCTGGTACAGCATTGATAAGTCTGTTATTATCAGTTCAGCAATAGATTTTTTTCCTATGGAGATATCAGCAGGCATATTAGAGAAGAAGACTGAAGTGCAAAGCATCAAATACAGTACTGCAGTCTGGAAGTGGGAACGTTCATAAGGTCATTACCAGAGCTGGTGTGCTAGCAAGGAACCATCCCTGCTCATGCTGAGGAGCAGTGCTAGTGAGCTCCCATTCCGTCTAGCTGGCTTTACTGACATCCTATTATGGTTGTACTGAAAGCCTTTTTGGCAGTTCAAGCTATTTTTTCACACTGTTATAGCCTTATTTAATTTTTAATTGTTAATCTTTTTTCCTCCCACTATTTCCTCAGCTATGCTTATGTGGCTGATGATGTTGGGAATAAGGACCTCATCAGAGTCTTTCTCATTGTGTGATGTTAAGACAATATATATTGTGATTCCAAACAAATTTTCTATTTGACAAAGCCCTTTACTGGCTTTAGATGATTTTTTTTCCCTGTATCATATTGTTCTCTTATAAATATATATTTAGGGACTTGTGCACACTTCCAAATACAAAGGGGTAGACTTTCACTGCCTTAGGAATGAAATCACTTTTAATAAGAGTTGTATGATAAATAAATGCAGGTTAATGAAAATTGGAGTGTAAATATTTTTTACGTATTTCAGGTTTCTTATTTGAAAGTGTGCTTTTACCGTTTCACCTGTTAAATATGAAGTAGAAGATTAAACTGGTTCAAAGTGTTAATGAAGGATCTGCATGCTTGCTATGTCTGTTCATCAGCAAAAGCAAGCCTCTCCCAATTTATCTTGAGAACACTAGCAGCCTTACAGTGACACATTTTTCTTGAAGAAAAAAACTTATGCTGTGGCTGAATTACTGTTGCTGCTAGACTCTGAAAAAGGCTTAGCAAAAAAATACCTATAACCTTCAGTTGAGTGGATTTGGCCGCTATTGGGCATTCAGGTCAAGTGTGAATATGTGTAAAAGTGCTTTTCATATTTGTCTGTGCATTATTTGAAAAAAAAAAAAAACAAACATCAAAACTGCTGTAGTTTCCCATTTCTACTGTATTTCACTTGCAACCTATTTTTAATAAAGTTTGTATTGTATTTAACTTTGCATTTAATGTTTTTTGTATTCTTATTTAATTCTGCATTCCTAACAACAATATACCAGAGGAGCTCTTAATATGTTTTGCCTTGCCTGTCCTCTTAAAACGTATTTATGAGCAAAGTCAGTGTATCTCATATGAAAACTTCAAATTAATTTTACATGGAGAATCAACAGAGGCTGACCTTCACTAATCAGGAGAATTTCTTAGCCTGTTTGATACCTATAGTGCTGACATGAAGGAAGTGATTTTTACAGTAAACCAGCAGTTTATGAAGTAGTAAATACCAGTGGTGTCGATCATACAGACTCATCACACTGTATCTGTATCTTCCTCAAGTGTAAAGTTGTTTTTCTAACAGCAAAGAGGAACCTAGAACATGGCATCTTTTGGAGAAGTAAATAGTGTATGCAGAGTCTCCACTGGGATTGCTGTGGGTAATGGGAGTCAGCAGTTCAAAGTCTGCTTGGGGAGGGAGCCTGCCCCAGTGAAGTGCTGTAGATGCCTTCTGCTGTAGGTGTACGTCTGCTGAAAATGTACACCTATAACCTCAAAAGAACACAACTTTTAATTTTGAATGTAGACTGTCTAGACTAGAAGAAAATGGAAACAGGGAAACAATCCATTGCTCTTCTGTATGTGAGTCCTTCAGTCTAAACAAAAGAGCCAGTACAAACAGAAAGTGGTGTATTTGAGTCTGTAGTTATTGCAGCTGTGAACTTTGTCATAGAAACTTATTCTAGACCAAACTATTCCAGGGTTTATGAGAGAAACTGTGTGATGGGCAGTAGTAATGCATTTTCAGTGGGAAAAATGTTTTGGACTATGCCTTCAGGTCAGGTTTGCTCAGTGAGCACACTAGTGTGATGCTGTTGGGCATTGCAGCACCTGCTTTGCTTTAGGGACCTGAGCTGTCAGCCTTGGCAGCAGCTCTTTGTGCTTTTACTGATGATGGCCCTTAGAGTGATAACTGTGTGAAGTTATATTTGCATATGCAGTCAGCTCTCTACAAAAGAAATAATTTTAAATCTGTGTTAAATTCTCCCTTCTGCACCTATCATCCATATACACTGTTTTTCAACTCCTTTAGCTAGTCTGTACTACAATCTTGCTGGGATTTGAGGAAAAGGCAGTGAAATGAAGAAGTTGACCAAGTCCATAGTATGCATCCTGTTCCCTGAAATAATAAGCAATATACTTGATCATACAGATTGCTGTTTGTATGTCAAGCAGTGAGTACACAAGTAGCAGAATAAACAAGACTGTTCTTTACCTCCTTATTCAATTAGATAACACAAAACATAGTCCTAGTAAAAAATCATCTTCAGAAATAACAGTCTTAAAACACATGCAGTGACTCATGTATGATAAGAATTGGCTCTTCCTCCTGTTTTGTCAAACGATACTGCTGTCTCAGGGTCAGTTACTGGTTGTGTGTTCCAGAAGGCAAAGCCTCACAGGCTAAAAATTTGGAGTTGGCTGACTTCTCTCCCAGCTGTAGTAGCAGGTAAACATAATGAGACCACAGTGCAATACACCTGCCCAGAGAATCTCAGTTTATTGTTACTGACAGGTGCTCAGAACTCAACTACTCAACACAAAAAATGTGCAATGAGATATTTACAGCTTCACCAAATAATGTTTTTACATTATTTACTGTGTGTGCAGTACAGCAGTCTCAAGTTACCATCTGCTGAGTGTGGAGAACGTCACCCTGCAGAGGCAGTAGAAAAGGCAGGGGTGTACAGCAGAATCTCTCTGTGTTTGGCAGAAGAGGGATAATGGCCTTCTCTCCTGGGCTTTTTCCCCAAATGCTTTTCTACTCATTCTGCCTTTAGGAATGTTGCAATGGACAGCTCATCAGAAGTTTATGGAGCTGGGACCTCTTAGGTCTTGTTGGTTCCACCACTGGAGTTAAAGTTAAATGCTTCAGAAGTGTTCAAGACAATGCTTACTTAATAGTAACCTAAGATTTGTAATCCACTGACAGATTTTATAATCCATGTACAGCATTTCTCTGAAGTTAAAATTAAGAGTTAAATGTGGGTTTAGATAGTTCCATGACATTTCTGGCCCTGAAGTTCCACAGAAGGATCTGTAATATGGCAGGGCCTTGCATCTGCAGGGGGAATATGGGATCAAGTTGGTGAAAGTTGGGGGAAAAATTATTCTTCAAAGTAGAGAATCAGCGTAGAAGGGTGTGCTGCAGTAGTCTGGCAGCATTTCTAGAAGACAGCTGGATGTTGTTTCTTTCCCAGGTCTCACCAACAGACTATTTCGTTCATCAAGCAACCTCTCCTAAGCTTTGGAAATAGAAGGAAGATCCCTAAGGAGATTTGCTGCTGTTATGAAGAGTTACACATCATACTGAGATTTTTTGTTTTTCTGCTCATGGGACAATTTTTAGTACTATTTGACCTTCAGAGGTGCACAGAGAAATGACTAAATAGGAGTAGTGGATGCTATTTTAGGTTACTACTTCAAAGAGTGCTAGTAAATTAAGTCTTGTCTGTTACAACCTACAGAAACAAGATCCTTAATCTCATTAATTGTGGGTAAAATCCACAGTGAGGGAGAGATTAACCATTACACTTCAGAGGTGATCCTTCTGGGATGAAGCTGAGTTTCGCTGGTAAATAACGTTGTTCTGACTTGATTGCTGCTGCAGGATAAGCATTACATCTAAAATCACAGCTCGTTGTCAAGAATTGAGTGAGTCACACCCTGCAAGCAACTAAATCATCCTCCCCAAAATAGCTGATGTTGATTAAAATCCTGTCTGCCTTACTTAGTGCCAACATCTTGTAACATCTACACCATTGCAGCTCTTTTGAACTGTTTTTTAGCCTGTATCCATTTGTCAGTTCTCATTTTTCCATCAGAGCAGAGCTAGTTGCAAGGAGGAACTGCTGAGTTACACTTTTGTGTGCCAAACCTAACTGCAACCAGCCAGATGGGTCTTTTTTTTTTCAAACAGAGGCTATAGACTGTAGCAACTTGTTGAAGATGCAGGATCCCAGAAGATGGTGGATAGAGCTGCACAGGGGTGTTTGGTTTGATCTGTGATAGCTGGGCTGTATCTGGGTTCCTTAGGAAAGGAACGCTATCTCTTTTGTGCCAAACATGGAGGAATTCACTGCTCTGTGTCTTTGGATTTTCTACTGTCCACATGAGAGCACATTTACCATGTTCAGTGGAGAGTAACTTGAGACTGCTATTTTGCAGAACTGGATTCCTCTGTAATTATCATGTTGGTTTTGGTTTAAAAAAAAAGAAACCCAAAACACTATAGTCCAAAAATAGTGCTATTTCCCACTTCCAAGAAGCTGACATGTCTGTATCTGGTATACTTACATATTTTATAGCCAAATAGTATAATGACTGCTTTCAAGACCATGTAAATCTTTCAGTGCAATACAGCAGAGTACCAAGTAATGTTGCTAATGCATGTCACATTTTCACCTTGGAAACCTCAGTGGGAGACCCCCAGCCATAGCCTGGATGAATAGTTCCTGCTCTGGGCAGCTTATCAGGAGTCCCACACAACTTGAACCCACAGGCTTTGTGCTTGTCCTAAGACCAGCCCTAATGCCGGCCGTGTTTGCAGTTACTGAACATCCCCCGTGGGGCATCATCCAGCTCCCTGTCAAAGCAAGGTCACTACAGCTGCTTGCATGGGGCTGGGTCTTCGAGCAGCTCCAAGGATGGAGACTCCGTCATCTCTCTGGGCAGCCTGCGCCACTGTTTGACTATCCTCACACTGTCCTTAGACTCCTGCCTCTTGCCCCGGCCCCTGGGCACCACAGAGCAGTCTGTGGTGTCCATAATCTCCATCAGGTATTTGCACATCCTGTGATCCTGGTCCCCCTCAGCCTTCCCTTCCTCCGGGCTGCACTTCCCCCAGCACACTCCATGTAACAGATGTTCCTATCCCTTAATCTTCTTTATGGCCTGACAGCCTTAGCCCAAGCACACATCACCGGCTGCTTAGGGGGAAGTCGTGTAGCCAACATCAGAGCCCCCAACTCTGTCCTTCTCCTCCTCGCCCTTTGCGCTGATGTGAGGCTTGTGTCCCTGAGCCCAGGAACAGGGTAGCCTTACACCGGCCTGGGAGCTCCAGGCTTTCCTTCTATTCCTGCACTCCCTGCCCTAATCCTTGGCCATGGTCTCTGAGATCAGGACGCTGCAGGCACAGGGATCCCCCACCCTCTGGATAATGGGTACGGACCTCTGAGGTCACTTGTCCCGCGGGAAGCTGTAGGCAAAGGGACCTCCACTCCCATGGATAATGGGTACGGACCTCTGAGGTCACTTGTCCCGCGGGAAGCTGTAGGCAAAGGGACCCCACTCCCATGGATAATGGGTATGGACCTCTGTCCCGCGGGACCCCCACTACCACGGACAGCACGCCCATGGATAATGGGTACGGACCTCTGAGGTCACTTGTCCCGCGGGAAGCTGTAGGCAAAGGGACCCCACTCCCATGGATAATGGGTATGGACCTCTGAGGTCACTTGTCCCGCGGGACCCCCACTACCACGGACAGCACGCCCGCTCCCTACTCAGCCTCCCTGCTGGGGGCGCTCTCCGTCACAAGGGACCGCCGTGGCCCCGCCCCGTTCCCGCTTCCTGCTCGCGGATTGGTTGACTTCCCTGCCACTCAGGGATAGGGCGTGGCTGGCAGGCGGTGGCGCTCGCTCAGCCAATCGCAGCGCAGAGCGCCTGGCGGGGAAGGGGCGGGTCCGTCGCCATGGCAGCCGCGCTACCGCCCCAGACGCGTCCCGGGTTAAATCCCCACCGGAGCCGCGGCTGGAGCCGGAGGAGTTCTCGCTCCGCCTCGGCGCGGGACCGGGCAGGATGATGCGGCCGCGCCGCGGGCTCGACCCGAGCTCCGTGTGGGCGCAGCGCCTGCGGCAGCTGGAGCAGCGGTTGCGCGTGAGGGGGCGAGGGGCGGGGCCGGGGCGGGGCCACGGGCGGGCGCGTGCTGCGGGGCCGCGCCTCAGCCCCGTGCCGGGGGGAAGGGACGGCCGGGAGGGCGCTGCGATCCCGGCTCCTCCTGGGCGGGTATCCCGGATCCCGCAGTGCCGCTTGCTAGGTCCCCGCGTGTCGGAGCAGCCCGCTCCAGCTGGGGCTGGGGTAGGAGTGCAGTGTCAGAGCAGTGAGCAGCTCTCCTTCCCCCGGGCCCCACCGCCGGGCAGGGCGGGCGCTCGGCGCTCTCGGGAGGCGCCCCTGGGCTGAGGGAGCGTCTGGGGGCGACGCTAAAAACCTCTAGTGGTGCTGCCTTGGAAATGGAAACTTAGGTGCTTATGCATATATAAATAAAATAGTGCTTTGGTAAGACCGCGGGTCTGGAAAATGCCAGGAGGAGGTGGTTTCGCAAAGCAAAAGCGCTTTAAATTGTGTACCTATGCGTTCCCACACAAGCAAGCAAGGTAACAGAAAAGATGGAAATAAAGGAATATTAAGAGTTTATCCTAATTTTTGCATGCTCATATACAAATATTGTTGTGATTAGGAGATGGGGGTAGGTAGTCCATTGATCTCAGAAGTTTGAGAAACAGTGGAATATGGTAATGAAGGCTATCATAATGAAATTGTATTAATCAGACTAATTTTTTTAATTTTCATTTTTGTGTATTTGGGTGGGTTTTCTTCCTTAGGCCAAAGAAGAAAGAATAGTTGTCCTGGAAACTGAGAATGCTGTTCTTCATCTAAAGCTTGCAGAGGTGACTGTTGTTTATATTTTTCAGAAAGAATTAATATGGAAATAGAAAAAAAGACACTGACATCTGCCTTCCTCTTTTCAGGTTTTGCCCTCTTTACCAGTTGGGAAAATCTCTGAAGTGTTAAGGCTCAGCATCTCTTTCTTTTCAAAATCATTAATGGTAGCAGTAATGATAGGCTGATCAAGTAACTTGATTCAAGTCAGCTTGAATTTAAATATTTGTTATTGTTTTAAATCTAGAAAGCTGAACTGAGGGAATGACTCTGGAAGCGTTAAATGTGGAATATCCCTTCTAACAGGGAACATGTTTGTCTAAAAGACAATGGCAGATTTTTCAGGAATGCTTTTTAGACACAACTGGGATGATGCTTGGAAAGGAACTGTTCACAAAGTGCAGGAGAGACATTTCATTAGGAGTAGACTTACCAGGGATGCCCTGCTGTGGTTTCAGTGCTGGTATTGTTGCATGTGTGCCTTGTCACACAGCATACAGCAATAACTTGAAGCCCTCATTGCCTTACATCCTTCTATAGGATAGAAGGATATAAGTATAGGCTTTTCCTAGATCCTCACTAAAATAAGGAGCAGCCTGTGGTAATGTTTGGGGCCTTCAAAGGAGGGGATTTCAGAGATTTAAAGAATTTTGAATGTAGATCTAGGCTGCTAGTGCAGAGCCAGCTGTGAGTATTAGTGGTGATGGAAACTGTTGGCCAAGAGTTTCTAATCTGGGCTGAGACATTAACTGGTTGGGTGACCTCAGGGAAGCCATTTGCCCTCCCTGTGGGTTTGCTAACACCCGTGGATAAAAGTGGATTTAACATTTTTCAAAGTCTAACTGGAAACAGGTGGTAAATGTGAAATGAATTTTGCTAGGTATACAGAAGAACACTAATTTATTCTGAGGAAATGTGTTTATTGTCTTTGTTCTTCTTTACAATATTCATGGAAAGCCTTAAGTATTTCAGCAGATTTTTATTATCCTCACAAGGACAATAAATTAATTATTATAGTCAGTAAGGTATGTCAGATGTAGGAAGGAGTTGTCTGTGTATCAGAGAATGAAGCCTTGCTTTTGAAATAGAGCACTGCTTCATTTTATTGAAAAAATGCTGGAAGAAATGAGCACCTACAGACACACAAGCAGTGTGGGCAGTGTTGCCACCATCAGTCAGAAACAAAGTTAAATGAAATCCTTTGCAATTAAGCTTGCACTAATGGTTCTTGCACTGATTCAGGCAGTTATTTAAGTACACTTTAAAAAATTGCCTCTTCTTGGTTAATGTGCCCCAGCAATCTGAAAATACAGGCTGAACTGACATCTATGAAATAGTTTTACCTTAATTGAAGACCCTCTATTAAAAACAATAGTAATTGAAATGAGTATTACTTAAGGTTGCGCAATATTCCACAGTATGTCCTAATATTCCACCAGCTATGCTGGAGAGAAAAGCTGCTGCCCTTGACTGTGTATCCCTGATCCTTCAGATCTGCCAGTGGAGCTGCCTGAGTGACTGAGCTGGAACAGGTTCAGTCACAGGGAGCAGGGTTAACAGAGGTCTCATCCTTAACTTGTAAAAGCTAATTGGATTCATTTTGTCTGGAGTGAGTTGGGAAGCTTTGGAGACAAACTTATGAGGATTGCCATAAATTAGGATTTGCAGTGTAAATGTTTGTCTATAGGTTTCATCAGTCTTATTAAAATGTTATCTCCTGCTACAGACCTTCCCTTACATCCTTGAGGCAGTGATGAACTTCAGCACTTCTCCTGTGTTCTGCAGCCTGGTGTGTGGTTGTCCCAGCAGCATCCTGGGGGCTGTTACTGCACACAGGCAGGCAGATTTCTAGGTAGATCTCCCTTTGCCCCTTTTTCCTGTTTGGAAGTCTCTTTATCTTTTATTAGCAGTCTTTGAGGGCCTAACCCTGCAGCCTTCTGTATGTAAAGCCAAGTCTGCCAGAATGGATCTGATTGCAAAAGTGAGATTTCACTTTGGAGAATGCTATTGAATAGTTGTGTTTCACTTCTGCTTACAATAAAGCTGACTGTAAAAATGTTTTGGTCCATTTTTTGCTTCTATGCTCAAGCACAGGTTCGCAAGTGCTGGCCTATGAACAACTCTGGTGAATGTTAAAACTGTTTTGGTGGGGAAAACCCCAAAATCAAGGCAACGTTTGCAATGAAGATGAATAGACGAAGTGATGCAATGACAATAGCATCAAACTTTCTGCTTTTGTCTTAGTGTTGAGAAATGTGGAGGGTCAAGGGGAGCCTGTGCAGATGGTGCAGATTAGGTGCTAAAAGGAGGTTTTAGCTACCCTAAGCTTACTTAGTAACAAGGCTTGAGTACAGCAGTTGTTTATATACATATGCTTAACTTTTCTAAGCATTGTATAGAATCAGTCTCAATGTCTGGGACCTTAAAGCCTGTAACAATTTAAAAAAACCAAACCTCTTCCTGCTATTTCTTGTAAGAACTTTTTCTAATAGTGCTAAGGTGGTACATTGTTCTACAGGCTTTCCACTTGCATGTGTAAATAGAAGATTCATGGTTTGTGAAGGTGAAAAAGCCACATGAAAATATTGGTTTTGATAAGTGAAGTACTTCTTTTTTTGAAAATACAATCTGTCTTTATCCTAACAGCTCCAGGATGTTATATTGTTTTTGTCCATATTGCCTCTAGTTAAACTGCAATTAAATGTTTGCTTTTTATCACCTGATAAATGTTATCAGATGATTGGAATTGAATCAAATCCATTGTGTGAGTAGGTTTAGCGCTTTCATGTCTTCTGTCTCTTCTATGCTTTGCTAATTTAAACAGGAAATTACAGTCACAGAATATATGATGTGAATAAAAAAGGAAATAAATCTGTGCAACAGGCAAGTGCATTTCAAAAATAAAGAAGTAATTGGTACTGGTTAATGTATGATAGATGTGAACAGGTGTCAGGGGAAAATAGCTGAAGTTGCAGCTCATTTTAAGCACCAGGACTGTCAGAAAATTAAAAAAATGCATTTTTTAGTGTTTTAGAGATTCTTCTATATTGCAGAATTTCACGAGAAGTCTCTACCGAGATGACTCTTCTTGCATTTGTGCCTGTAAATATTTAAAGTTGCATTATTTCTATTTTCCTTTTGATTTCAACATCTCAAAAAATTCTCAAGTTGGCCATAAAAATTGCTTTTGCATAATAGGTAATTTTAGAGTGTTAGACAGGATTCTTCTCCACAAACTTTAAAAATTGCTTTGGTTGCTGTGATTTCTGAAGACCCAGAGCAGGGCTTTGTTGGCCCAGCTTGGCACCATTGCAACCCTACTGATTGTAGTGGAGTTAGTGTTGCCAGGGGGCACAGAGCTGGGGGCTGGCTATTCAGGACATCAGCGGTTAACACCTGTGTGTTTGTCTTTGTTCTGTTTCATGTCCTTTAATGTGCTTTCTGCATTGAATCTAGTTTCCAGAGACACTTAATCCAGCTGAAAAGGCTGAAACCAGCCCTTTTCCCTAAGTGAAGGCACAGTTTTAACCCTTTAGACCCACATCAAGCATAAGTAAGGGGGTTTAGGTACTGCCAAAGCATTTTAGTAATCTGGTGCTCAGGTTTATAACCCAAGGAAGTAGAATTTTGTGATGTTGGCCTGTTACCATGAGGTGATTCTTCACATAACTCAGGAAAACAGAAAAGCAAAGAAATTAAGTACTAGCAACATCCTATGTTATCATATAGTTGAATTACCAATATTTACAGAGAAAAAGGGGACAGAATGCAACAGGAGACAGGAGTGTTTTAAGTGATTTTTTGTGATTTTTTTTTTTTTAATAGTACCAAGGGTTGGCTGGAAGAAGCACCAATGAAGTATTGCAGCTCTATGCTGCTCATAGCCAGCAGATGAAATTTCAGAGGAGTTCTGTTGTAACCCAGCTGCATGGAGCAATAAAGGTAAGGGCATTTAGTGATAGCATAGACATAATCAGTGTCCCAAATATTTACATGATTACCAAATATAGTAAACCCCAGAAAATGGTGTGATATGAACCTGATCTCTGGCTTTATTGTATTCACAAGAGGGCTAACAGTGAGATGTAACAATGATTTATTTCATAGTGGTTGTAATAGGCTGCAGAGTCACCTGAGAGGCTGGTAAAAGTGGATGGTCCTGAGCTCCAGGATCTTACATATAGGGTGCTATTAATACCTGAGACAGATATTTTTGTAGTCAAAACTTTACAATTTCCTATACAGACATCCCTAGAAACAGTAATTGTAATATACTTTACCCAGGTAGGCAAATCCTTTGGAAAAGGCATTTTAGAGCTCCACTGATTACTAAGAGTTCTCTGGCAGATCTCACAAGAAGTTTGCTGTATGCTCACTCAGGTTTTACTTTTGCATCAGAGAGACTGAAACTCCTAGTGCCAGTACCATAATATTTGCCTTTGTCAAAGTACTTCTTTGTGAAGTTGCTCCACAGAGTAGTGAGTTCCTTTCAGGGACACTACCATATATTAGCTTTACTCAGGGCAGCACCAAATGCCTGCATAAATGACCAAAAAGTATCTCAGGAAAAAATCTGATTCTTAACAGATAGAAGGATGCAACTTAATTGCAGCAGTGTTGGACTAGATGATTGTTGTAGGTCTCTTCCAATGGAACTATACTTTTTTATTCTAGTTATAGCAGTTCTGCTTTGTAAATTTTATAGTAGTGTCTTGCATTTTTGATTAGCTAGAATGGCAGAACTGCTTGTGATGCAATATCAGTGGATTGAGGTAGTAAACTATCAGATATCAATGAATACTAGGAGGAGCAAAGCTCTCTAAATAAAAGTCTAGAGGAACAGTCATCCTATGCCCATACTAACAAAAAGATACTCCTTCCCATTTACATTGTATGGCCTTTGAAAGTGAGAAATGCAATGATTTTGTCCCTTTAGTTTAGATTGCCGTTTTATCATTGAAACGAATTAATTATTTCAAGGTTGGTACCACAGTTAGAAAAATAGAAAAATGTCACAGAATATGTAACACTTTGTAACACAGGCTGACAATGAAATATCACAGTGTTTCTGTGGCATAAGGTATTGTTAAGTTCACCTTAGAGATGGTTTTGCACATCTTGGATGTCAGGAACTTTACTAATCCTAAAATCAGGTCAATTTGTTTTTATTTAGGTGGACTTGTAAGTGAATATAGGCTGATCTTACCAATATTTAAAAGCCTCATCATGTATATTACACTGAATTTCTTACATAGTACAAATTCTTTTCTGAACAACATCAGTTTCTGGGTTTTTTCAAAACACATCTGTTCTCATAGTAAGACATAAAACTAGCCTATACAAGAAATGCCTCAAGTGAATCCTAGCAAATACCTTCTGGTCAAAGTGTGAAAAATTATAGTAAGGGATATATAGTTCACAATTTTTCATTGCTAGTTCTGGGTATGACTTAAAAGTGGACAGAGCCCACACATGCTCACACACACTTATTTTTGTCTGATGAAATAACAGACTTAGTTATACCTGAAGCTGTGTTACAGTCAAAATAGGTATGATAAAATGATAAGGATCCATAAAGTCTTGCTGAAACTTTTAGGAAATTACATTGCTAAATGTTTTGCAGGATCCTTCTCTGAACATACTGAAAGATATTCTCTTGAAGGCTTCCTTCCATCAAGTAGAGGGTTCTTCCTGTTTGTGGTGTCTCACCGTAATAATTTGGGTTGTTATATTGATTCTTCTTAACTGCTGGTTCTGTGACTTTATAACATATTTTTCTTCTTGCTGAGAAGAGGCTCAAGCAAGACCTGAAGAGCCTTCATTCATTTGCTCTTGAGCTTTCAAAAGACTTTCAACGTCAAAGCAAGGCTTGTCTTTACCAAGTTCTGGCAGCAGTCCAGGGGATACAGCTGCACAATGAAGCAATGCAAAGTAAGGCTCATTGCACTTAGATTTCAAACATGTAACATCAACAATGTAATTGTTCGATGTTACTAATGTTAAAAGGTTGAGGTTTATTTTTGAGAAATGTGTCACTGAAATGGTAGCATTTGTTTCTTGTTTGACATTAAATCATCAAGGAGTTCTGAAGCATTAGAAGAAGTACAAATAAGTCTGCAGAGGTTATGACTGATAATTTGAATTTGTCTTTTGTGTGGATTACAGCTGCTATTAGACTGCTGCTGAGTTGGCTCAGCTGTAACATTTTTAAACTGATGCTCTCAAGCTTGTTGTCTTGGCTATTTTAGAAGAGCCAAATAAAGAACGCATTGCTTTATAAAGCTGAAATTTGTCTGCTTTTAACTGTTCCAGGAAAGGACTTGGCTTGTTTCAGAGGTTTCTGAAAATACTGCCTGAAATGAGGATAGATTTGATTTTTAATATTTCTGTGTATTTATCAAAAAAGAAATTACTTCCTATTCAAAAACCAGTTGCATCTTCTGGACTGTAGATACTAACAGTACATGGACTGAAAAAAAGACTGGATGTGGCACTTGGTGCCATGATCTAGTTGAGGTGTTAGAACATGGGTTGGACTCGATGATCTTAAAGGTCTCTTCCAACCTAGAATTTCTGTGATTGTGTGATTGCTGTTTTGGAATTCAGGCTCTTCCTTGTTCGTGTATGCATAGGAAAGAGAGCCAGTGCACAGGTGCATTCTGCCCTCATCCCTGAGGATTAAGTGCATGGGTCCTACACCTGGATCCCATGATGTGGATCTCTGCACCTGCTTCCAATATCCTTGAGTCTAGTGAAGCTCCTACCAGACCTGAGAATCACATGACACATGTAATGCTTAAATTGTTGAATGTGTGGCAGCCTGGTGAACTACAACAAATATACAAATTTCCAATCAGAGGCTCTTTGTGAGGCTCTGAAAGCCATGTGTCACCATTTGAAAGGTATGTTTTCTTACCTTGAATTATTTCATTTTGGGACTGTTTTGGTTCTGATGAGACTCCTGATTTGGTTCTGATGGACTGTTGCTATGTCAATAGCAACAAACAGCACTCTTGGTGATGGGTGTTTACAGAACTTATTCCTGTATGTTAAGTACTCAGTTATAAATAAAATTTATTTGATTACTGTATTATTATTGTAGAAAAAATATTTTTTCCTTCTTCAAGGAAAAAAT